>NC_039365.1:25848105-26148105 GCF_003573695.1 Papaver somniferum
CAGAGTCCTCAAAATACTCAAGAGATTCTTCTAGTTCTCTACCCCCAAACTTAGGGTCATCATTATTCTCAGAAAAACCTAAAACTATTGCCTGAATTCCTGGGTCCATAGAATCTTTAAAATACTCAAGAGCTTCTTCTAAAGATTGATCACATATCTGATCTAAGAGAATGGTTTCCTCAAAATCATCTAAAGAATCTACCAGTAAAGTGTCAAGCCAATTATCCTGAACCAAATCCTGAACTAAAGTGCTAATCATATTCACTTCTTCTAAATCATCGTTCTCATAAGGTTATCTAATAACATTAAAGACATTTAGTTCAATGATCATATTATCAAAGGATATATTCATAAGCCCAGTCCTACAGTTGATGACAGCGTTAGCTGTGGCTAAAAATGGGCGACCTAAAATCACTGGGATTTGATGACATGGGTCCTGAACAGGCTGGGTGTCTAGAACAACGAAATCCACAGGATAAATAAACTTATCAACCTCAATAAGAACATCCTCTATGATACCACGAGGGACTTTGACAGACCTATCAGCTAATTGTAGTGTCATTTTAGTCGGTTTCAACTTACCAAGACCTAGCTGGGTGTATACATGATACGGGAGTAAGTTAACACTAGCTCCTAAGTCAAGTAAAGCTTTATCGACCATGTGATTGCCAATCACACAAGATATGGTGGGGCATCCAGGATCCTTATACTTAGGGGGTGTTTGGTTCAGAAGAATGGAACTTACCTGACCAGCTAAAAAAGCTTTCTTATGGACATTAAGCTTACGCTTTCGTTTACAAAGATCTTAAAGGAACTTGGCATAAGCAGGCATCTGCCTAATTGCTTCTAATAGCGGAATGTTGATGTTCACCTGCTTAAATATTTCCATTATCTCGTTGAAAGTCGACTCCTTCTTTGTTGAGGCTAACAAATGTGGATATGGGGCTCTAGCACAAAGGTAGACCTATCAGGACTTTCTTGGGAATCCTTAGAGACTGTTTCAGTTTCCTCTTCTACGGGCTCCTCTTGGGAAGTAGAAGTTGGAACTACAGTATGTCCACTAGGCATGGCTACCTTATTGTCTACCGTTTACCACTCCTAAGGGTTGTTATCGAGTTCACATAGTTTGATGATTTCTCACCAGCTAAAGATATTTGATGGACTCCCCTAGAGTTGGGTTGTGGTTGACTAGGAAACTTTCCTTTTTCTCTCAATGTCTCATTTATCTGACTAACCTGGTTTTTCAACTCGGAAATAGCCTGAGAGTTAGCTTGTACCATCTTTTTATTTTCATCTAATCCTTGTGCAACCGATTGATGAAATTCTAAAGTGTTCCGAGTTAACAAGTCAAGAGACTCTTCTAAACTCATGATTTTCTTATCTGAAGGGATCTGAAATTGTGCCGGAGCTGAAGGATTCTTAGTATAGCCAAAACCTGGGGGAACCTGAGCATTACTAGACTGACCTTAGGCTTCTAACCTTTTGTCTATAGATGCTATTTTGGCATCTGACTCATAAGATCCTTCTACCCTATTAACATTTCCTCTACTTAGAAGAATTGTTTTCTGGGGTTCCCTACTATTTTCCCATTGTTGGGTCTTATCGGCGATTTCGTTCAAAAATGTCATCGCTTCATCAACAGTTTTATTCTCAAACCAACCTGTGCATAAGGACTCAACCATGGTTGTTGTTGAATAATCTAAACCCTCGTAGAGGATCTGAACTAACCTAACCTTCTCCAAACCATGATGAGGACATTGTCATTTAACCTTTCTAAGTACCTATATAAAGATTCTCCCTCTTGTTGGGCAAAAGTACATATTTGTGTCCTAATAGACGATGTTTTATGCCTTGGGAAAAACTTATGTATAAAGGCAGAAGTAAGTTGGTCATAGGTTTCAATTGACTCAGAGTACGAACTGTACATCCAAGATTTGGCTTTATCTTTTAAGGAAAAGGGGAATTACCTAAGTTTCAACGCATCATCACTTAGGTTTTTAATTTTCAGAGTACTACAAACTTCCTCAAATTCCCTAACATGAAAATAGGGGTTCTCACTCTCCTTCCCTAAAAACATTGGGAGCATCTGTAAAGTCCCAGGTTTCAGTTCATAATTTGCCTCGGTTTCAGCTAACTTGATACAAGATGGACGAGAGGTCCTAGTTGGGTTTATCAAAGCTTTCAAAGTTTCCATTTCTGGCACTACCAAAGGACTAGGATTACTAGGGGTACATTCCTCACGAAGAGACAGATTCTCAAAACTGAAGTTTCCAAAAACGAGGCTCTTAAAAGAAGAGTCTTCAAGCTCCCCGCCTTCACAAGAAGAACTACTAGGTTTTTTTACTAATCAAACGACCTAGAGTGTTTCTTTTCCAAGCCCGTTTAAAAACTTCGGGAATACACTAGAAAAACAAAATCAAAAAGAAAAGTCCTAAAAAGGAAGGGATGTTCTATGCAAACACAATCAATGCTGACTCCACCGCAGCAAACCTACTGATTTCTAGCAAGCAAAAAGCATGATGGCTCCACTTAGATTGTTTCTAGACCAGCTTCTAATCCTTCGAACGGGAATTCGTTACAATTTAAGCAAACCCCTCTGGAATCAATCCGAGTTTAAAGTAAGTTGAATAGAAGCGAGGGAAGCTCGGTGGAGCTTTGATACCCAAGGCCTCACCTGTATTACAAGTCGGCGCATTCACGCATTCAACTTACAGAAACCGTCAAGAACTTCGAAGTATGCTTAAAAGAGTAACCAATATTTTTAGAATGACTTTCCTGTTAAGCTCGTTACCCTATCGGTCTCGTTCTCGTCAAAATTTTAGGCTTAGGTTCGCGTTTGGTGTCGTTTTCCTAAGGCGGGAAAGAAGAGAACGGTGATGAAATCCGAACCCTTATCTTGTATGGACAGTCCTTTCCCTTTACTAGGAAATTAAAGCAGCCGTTTTCAAGTCCTCAACATATATGCATACGAAGGAAGACAATAACTCGCTGACAGGGGATTCGCGAGTGTGTCGACAAAATTACCTCCCGTACCAGACCGGGGATGAACCTTTGTAGTCGACTCGGGCCACGACTCCTATGTCATGTACGAGGGTTTAAAAATATTGTCCGAGGTGCCGAGGGTTTAATCTCCTATGACAGGGGATTCGCGATGGGCCGAGGTGATATCGTAATCACCGTCCTTCTCTGCACACATTTTATATTTAAACTACCCTTCCGTAGGGTTTAAAAATATTGTCCCAAAATTTAAAGTCCAAAGTCCAAAAATATAAAGTGCAAAAGAAAAAGAAAGTCTAAAAAAAATAAAAATGTCTCTCTTTTTTTTCTCTCTTTTTTTTATAAAATAAAAAAAATCTTCTTCTTTCGCTCCTTTCGCTTTGCCTTTCACTCGAAGTCTTTAAGTATTCACCAAAAGCTTTGGCAAAATTTTCTTTCGCTCCAAATTCCGAATTCTGTAAGAAAAAGACAAAAATCCAAAAATGTAAAGAAGAACAAATAAAATAAAAACCTAAAAAAAAAAAATCTAAAAAATCTAGCCTAAAGACAAGTCCGCGTCGGCGGCGCCAAAAATTGATGTGTTTTCAAAGTTGTTGTAGTGATATGATTCGTTCAAGACTTGTGAAAGCGGATTTTTTGATTTTTTTTTTAATAAATAAAAATAGCGAACTAAATTAAGAAGATGTTGTGAAAATTATGGAGAGAATGGGGCTAGGATTCCACCACAGGTTGATATTAGTGATTTAATAAAACAATAATTATGCAACTCAACATTCAAATTGATTCTAATAGTATTGCCTAGACATGTAGATTTCCAAAAGAATAGATGTTAATCCAAGCATAGAATATCAAAACCCTAAAGCAAGCATATTCTATCAAGAGAAAATACACCTAACTAATCAAAATCATATAAACAAATTTTAGTTCGATGCAAAAATCATAATAGAGTTGTTGTAATTAATTAATAGAAATATATCACTTTTACCGAAACAACGGCTTCCTCCATAGCCCCAAGGATTGGGTTTAGCTCATCATGATGTTGGAAACACGCTCAAAGGTTGATTTCATTGCTCAAAATAGGTGTACAAATGATGAAATGGAGAAAATGATGAAAATCGGGTGTTTGTAACGTTTATAATTGTTGCAAAATACTGTTACAAAGAACGATAAATAAGAACTGCTGTTGTTGTATCTCTGCGACCCTCGTGTGGCTGTCGTTGTCACTGTTGATAAACAACTGCCTCTGGTGGTCTTTTGTTCTTCGTGTTCTTGGTGCAGCAGCAGAAACAGAGTTCTGAAAACTTTTGATTCACGCCTCCTGAGCTCTCCTCTGGACCCCAAGCTCTCCGTCCCCCTTCTATGTGATCCTAGGAACCTATTTATACATCATTGCGACGATGAATCTCCCAAAATCTCTTTATTTAATCCCATTATTTATTTTATTCTCGAAAATATATTATTTCCAAAAATCGTTTTCCTATGCATCTGCAACTGTATTTCTTTCCTTCTATAACTTATTCACGCTCCAGAATATCGATCAACTTTTCCATGCACGTGCAGTACACGTTTAAATTCCTCACAACTCGTGCAAGCTCATGTTTTTCCTCCAACTCCCTGTTTGGATTAAACCGAGTTATCCATCCAAATTTGATCGAAACAAACACCCATACCATCTCTGTTAGGACATATCACAACTACCCATGAAGTTTCAGCGATTGAATCGCACAAAAACTCCTCCAAAAACCGATCAAAAAATCTGCCTGTGAATGGAAATTTTTTCCCGCCATTTTTATTTTTGAAATGTTGAAGATGAAGTGCCCCTATCCTTTTCTGGGGTGCGAATAGCAGATGGGTGCTGAGGACAAATTTGGGTGCTGAGGATGAATTTAGGCTACGCATAACCTTGGGTATCCCTTAACCAAATCTGGGGTCCGTATAGCAAATGTCCTCCAGGGGTCCAAATAGTACTTTTTGAGCAACTTTTTCTATACAAGTGTATTTCTCCAAAAACACCTACACAAACATAAAAACACCATAATAAGTACAAAATCAAGCACTAGCAATAGAGACACTGAGGACAATTCAGACACAAAAATGTGTCTATCACTGACTTGTAGGCCTTCAATTAAGTCCATATTGATATACTGCCAAGCATAATATGGTATATGAAGAGGTTAAAGTATCCAACTGCATTAGTGTGATCACTCTTATTTCTTCGAAAAGTGTCACAATAAGAAACAAAAAATAAGATGTCCTTTTTTATTCCCTGCCAATAAAAGACTTTTAGCCCTGACATAGGTTGCCTGAATTTCTGAATGGCCTCCAACAACATAAGAATGGAGTGATTCCAAAAGAGTATGTCTGACATTACCTCGGTAATAAAGTTTAGTTTTATATCTTAACACTCCATATCTATAGGTGAAATGTTGAATACTTGCAGAGTTTAAAGAAGTTTGGGGATGAGTTGGTTGGACTTATCATCATTTACTTAGATGTGGAGAACATCTTGCACCCAGGTTAGTGTGAGGCCACCAAGGAGTAACAAGTAGGTGAATCTGGCGGTCTTCTGGAGAGCGCATCAATAACCATATTTTCAGATCCTTTTTTGTATTTGATTTCATAATCAAATCCCGAAAGTTTCATCAACCATTTTTGTTGCAAGGTATCAGTAATTTTCTATTCAAGGAAGTACTTGATGCTTTAATGATCTGGATGGTGAATTTGGTGCCCTGCAAGTAATGTCCTCATAATGCGCATAACAATGGTAAGAAATTCTTTTTCATAAGTAGTGCTTCATATCTTTCACATAATGGTTTGCTGAAGTAAGAAATTGGTTTGCCATCTTGAATTAAAACTGCTCGAATGCACATGTCACTAGCCTCACTTTTATGAATTCAATTATTGCATCTGGACTCCACTAAAAGGAATTTGGTAGAGCTAAGATGGGTATGTTGATCATTGTATGTTTCAGATGCTCAAAATCAATTATTACAGCTGGACGCCACTAAAAGGAATTCTTCTTCAGCAGGTCAGTAATAGGTTCACTAGTTGAGCCATATCTCTAAAAAAAAATCCTATAATATCCAGTATGCTTTAGAAATCCTCTCATCTCCTTGATAGTGGTAGGTGGTGGCTAAGTTTGCATGCAAACAATCTTGTTACGATCAACACAAACTCCTTCATCCGTGATGATGTGATCCAAATATTCCAAAGAAGATTTTCCAACACAGCATTTAGACAACTTAGCAAAAAGTTGATGCTCTCTAAGTAATGATAAATTATACCCCATATGCTCTAAATGCTTAGTAATATTGGTGTTGTAAATTAAGATGTCAGCAAAGAAAACCAGAATAAATTTCTCAAGAATGATTGAAAAACCTCATTCATTAATGCCTGAAATATAGTAAGAGCATTGGTAAGTCCAAAAGGCATAACTTTGAACTTATAGTGATCTTAATTAATGAGTTATAAATGATGTCTTGGGAGTGTCTGAGGCACGCACTCTGATTTAATGGTAACCATATCTCAATTCAATTTTGGAGAATACCTTAATTAAACTCATTTAGTTCATCTAATAACTCATCAATGATGGGTATATGAAACTTGTCCTTGATAGTAATGTTATTTAGCTTTCTATTATCAACACAAAATATTCAAGAGTTATCCTTCCTTTTAACCAAAAGTATTAGAGATGCAAAAGGATTATGACTAGTTTTAATTTTCCCAAAATGAAGCATTTCTTCGGCAATTTTCTCAACTATACTTTTCTGGATGTAAGAGCATTTGTATGCTCTTTCATTAACATGTATCGAGTTAGCCCGCAAGGAAATATTATTGAAAAAGCGAGAGTCTAACAACCACACCCAATTGTTCGTTTGGCAATCTGTATGGACTAACTCCAATATACTTTGAAGAGAATCAACTAGACAGTCAGACTCGATCTTAAGAAAAGTATATCAAAGAGTTATACCTCAATTTCTCAATTCAATCCGCAGTCAAACAAATAGGAATTCACGATCCCGATTGAATGTAAGAAATAACTTGGACGGTATCAAAAACCAATACCCAAGTGTTAATCAATTTAATCAGCAACCCAAAGGTCTGATTCACAACTGATTGAACTTACGTACAACCTGTGATATTTCAATTATATAAACAAATATAATGCGGAAAAGAAATAACACAGATACCAGAAATTTTGTTAACGAGGAAACCGAAAATGCAGAAACCCCGGACCTAGTCCAGAATAAACACACACTGATTATAAGTTGTTACACCAATTTCCTACTACCTATTCGGACTAGATGTAATACCTGCTTCAGCACTAATAAAACTCCAAGCACAACATCGATTGTATTTAGAAATTTTTCTCGTAAATCTTCTAGCGGAACCCAAGGCTCTCTTTAGAAGATACGCCAACACGATTGATACGATTCGATTTTTTTTTGCAGAAAACACCGATTTGATTTCCCTTTATATGTAAATCAAGGTTTTGGAAATCTTGTGTTTATTTTGATAAAAATAATTACTAAGTAAAAGTAATATGAAAACAAACTTGTAGATTAGGGTTTTAACTTATAATCAATATGCGTACATACAAGGAGTCCGTGAACCTGATTTTCGTAAGTAAACTTGGGTGATTCCAAAGATCAATTTCCAAGTTAATAAAACCCTAATGATTGTACAACAAGAACAACTAGAATAAATCTGGAGATATCTTATTTAAAACTTCTTAAGGATTTTTACGAGATACCTTCATCGAAGTTTTCTTTCTAGCTCCCGATTTCGACTAACAAGTGTTGGTATACGATCGAAAATTGAAATCTATCAAAACCTAGGGTTTATGATCAACAACTCTTGAATGGTTTTATATCAGAAGAGAAAACCTTAGAATAGACAAGAGGTGAAAAACCTAGATTACAAGTTGTATAATCAATCACGAAGATTAATCCAACTTGGCTTTGTGATTCCCAATACAAAGACTTTTATCTCATTTTTGTTCACGAAGAACAACAGACATGGAAAACAACCTTACGAAGCTTACGCCAATTTTCCAAAGGGGATGAAAACGTGTGCACTCATGAACCCTTTATTTATAGTGAAAGGTAGCTTGAAAGCTAAGCATAGGTAGTTTCCTTTTTCAAGACTCTCCTAATTTTGGGAGTCTTTCCTAAGTCACTACACCAAATCAGACATTTTGTTACACAAATATGTACCACTTCTTATTTAATGTCACACATATAAGTGTAATAAATATGGTGTTATATTTTTGTTACACATCAGTGGTCACACTAATAAGTGTAACTTTAATTAATTTAAATCACACTTAAAAGTATGTCAAATCTCTTACATATTTTAGTGTAACAAATCTGGTAGTACTGTAGTCAAGAAATTTTTTTCCACGCCCTGTTTTGGATACGTACACCAACTTTCCCCAACCCACCACATTGTTAGATATTTTCCAAAATCCACAAAAACATAAGTATAATTTAAAAAGATAATACCCAATTAATTTAATTAAAATTAAATTGATAAAAAAAATATGTTTCAACATCAACAAATATCTTAATCACACTCTTGAACACTAGAAAAAAAAAGTATAAATTAAAACATTAAATGTCTGCATGATACTACTAATATGTAACAAAATAAACAAAGTTTAATTTGTAAATTGCAAGCGCTTCTTATTCCATATCATCCAACCCCCAACAATATATGAAGATAGAGTAATCATCACCTTGAGGAAGATCCCAAATTGGTTTATAATCATGATAGACACGTTTTTGCAAACTTTTCTCTTGTTCTTTTAAACGATTATGTGGTGACGGACTTCACCTTCCAAACCAGTCACCATATATCCAGACTTCACCTTCCAAACCAGTCACCATATATCCAGCTGCAATGATCTTCCCATTCTTGTCCAGTAAATTCACATTCTGATTTGGAAATTCTTCATAACCAGAGTTATCAAGGATTGTGGCTCGGCATGCGATCCAAATTCCTGGTATAAAAACGATCTTCTGGAATTAAGTCAAAATTAGGGGTACAAGAATCATTCAAGATTGTCTCTTCGTTCGTCGGATGATTACTGGATATTTTTGGTGTCATGACCTGTAATGTGGTAGTACACAATCAATATAAAGTCATAAATATTAAAAATATACTAAATCATGGTATGCCAAATACTGATGATAAAATAAGAAAGAATTTCTAGTCAAAGTAGCTAAGATCTTACATATGACAATACCAACCTACAACAATTAATAGTAGAAATAAGATAATGATATGATAAGTTAATGTACCTTCTTCAGATGTAACTTAACAATTAATAGTGGAAATAAGATAATGATATAATAAGTTAACGAACCACCTTCAGATGTAACTTTACGTAAAAGCCAATAAGTGTGACATAATTATTAAAAAAATAAATTATGAATTATTGTAACACTTCAATATATTGTCACAATAATTTGTGTAACAAGTTTTCTTACACCTATGAGTGTAAGAATTCAGTGTTACAAATTACTGAATTTGGTGTTGTGAGTTACAACTCTTACCAAAATATTTAAATAAATAATTAATTAGAATATATTATATTTATGTGAATAAATCACATTTCAACTTAGGAAGGAATTAAAAGTTATCACAAACACTTTAATATGGTAATCAAATATGTTTGGATTAACAACCATCTTGACTAGATAAGGAAACATCACCAACTTGACCAAAAATGCCTTTTAGTCACGTAATTGGGCCCAAGTCCATGAACCGTTACAAACAGTCCATGGATTGTTTCCTACTAACGAACTGTAACAATTACAACAACACTTATAATTGTTACTTTAATAAATCACTCATAACTTCATCGTTATAACTCGGAATTGAGTGATTCTTGGCTCGTTGGATTCGTAAGCTCATTCACTATAACATTAGAACCTTTCCAGGGATAAAGGTTATTGTCACCAAGGTCATGAATCAAATAACCTCAAGTATATATACATAAATGTACATTTACCGTCATAGGAATTGTTCCATAGAGTGAGCATTTATCTCGATAGATTAGAAAGGTAGAATTGAACAAGAATCCAAATAAAATCAATCACATACCTTTGTTGATGAAGTACTTGTTGATGTCTTCTTGTAGTCTTCAATCTCCATCCTTTAAGAATAGCTTCGATTCAACTTCTTAGACCTAATATAATCCGAAACTATCTTTAGTATGCTAAATCAAGAATGCATTTTTCAACTAAAATTGACAACTAACTTGACATACCGACGCTAGTGGGTTCAAACGATCAATGCTCTAACAATCTTCCCCTTTGTCAATTTTAGCGACAAAACAATTTTACATATGGCTTGTACTTGTTAAAAGAAAAATCGACATGCTTGATTTCCTTGGTTCTTCAACTCTGCGTGTGTTCATCCTGCACTTGTTGAATATCCATCATAGTATTATTACACAACATCAAAGTTTCATTGTATCACTACTTTGACAATAATACTATGGTGATATGTATCACTCCTCCTTAGTCAATACTCCATCTCAACATGAAAACCACTCCCCCTTACATAATGATCCATAAACCATATGTATTTGTAGTGTGAAATACACATTAATTCTCCCCCTTTTTGTCAATATAAATTGGCAAAGGTACGAAAACTAGTGGGATCCTCATGAAATTTTCACGGAGACACTTCATGACCAAAAGAAGAAAAGATATCAACTTTGTTTAGACGATATCACAAAGTCGAAACTTAGTGACTTCATCAAGGAGTCTATTAAGATACAATTTAACCCCTACATGTTCCACAACCGCTTCTCCCCTCAAACATATATCAATTAACCACAAGTTTAATTAAGAACTCTCCCACATAAACTGTCATTACCGAAAGAACAACAAGAGTGACCTTTCTCGAGGGAGGAGGATTTATATATTGGATTTCAGAAATCCTACAAGGAGATACGATTTAAGAACCAATCATTGAAAGTCTCTCATGAGATCGTGTTACTAAAAAGTTTAGAACTATCTCATGGTAACAATACACAATATGTAATCATGAATATCAAGTATTGTGATCATATTTTCTAAGATACAAACTCGTATAAACAAGAATTGATATGCTTAGAAGGAAGAAAACCTTTTCCCCAAGGATTTACACCAAGAATAGTTACCATAAGTGTATGAAAAAGTTTCTTTGACAATAAAAACCAACATCCAATGGATTTGATTATTTCTTCTAACCTGTTATACTTAAGAATTTTAATCACAAATCAAG
The DNA here is from genome assembly GCF_003573695.1 of Papaver somniferum. NCBI lineage: Eukaryota > Viridiplantae > Streptophyta > Magnoliopsida > Ranunculales > Papaveraceae > Papaver > Papaver somniferum. Next base: position 25,859,380 of record NC_039365.1, read on the forward strand.
TTAGGTAATTAAGAATCATACACGTGGTATTTAGCCATATGAGCACTTTCATATCAACCATATTCTTCTTTACCACAACTAGTTCAAATGACTTAAATGAACTAGTTAAAGAGTTGTTCAATTGCTTAGATCTTTATAATAGACACAATTGAAACAAAAACGTTTTGATTCACTTGAATCGATTCATGAAATTAATAGCCACGGTTTGCAAACTTGCATTCCTTAGTTTATATAAGTTTAAGTTCACGAATAATCGTTTTTAAAAAATAACCAACTTAAGTACGCGGACTGGTACGCAGACTTAAGTACCCGGAATAAGTTTGTAAGTAGTTCACAAACTCCAGTAGATTTTCTTGGGAAGAGAACCTCCGACAGTACGCGGTATGGGTTCGCGGATTCTGTTCCGGTCTTACTAAGCAGCAAAGTATGCATACTTTGGTTCAAGGAATAAGGACTTATACATGTATGAGTTACCACACAATGCTTATATCCAACAATGGTTATATAATCTAAACTCTCATTACAATCATTGAAACATTCTTAGAGGACGTTATATAGTTGTTGTTCACAAACCATTTTTCGTCAAAGCCATTTTCAAGTGATTGAAACTTAACATGACTTTCGTCACTAGTAAAGATGAATTTGGCCAAAGCGAAAGCTTACCAACATATATTTCGAGAAATATGTAAGTGAGTAAAACTCAAGTCGAAATAATAAATTGTTCCACATATTCAAAAATGACCCAACATAATATGTGCGCCCCAATTGTTTTGCAATCCTCACGCATTTACAAGGGCTTCTTGGTGAGGATGCAATTCCAACACAATCAGGTTGTGTTGAGGTGAACAAAATCTTGCTCACCACAGGTATTCGAAACAAAATCATGCATGGACTCTAGGAATTTAAAAACCTCCGTGAAACTTTCAATAAATGTTACATACCTTTTTAAGATGTCATCCCTTGAACTCTTGTATGGGAGATCCTTCTTAATAGTACTTGTTGCTTTATTGATCTTCTTTCGTACCCATTTCTGAGTAGCTTTTGGAGCAACGTATTTATTTTTCTCCCCATTATAATTATGAAACTTCTTTGAGGGAATACTTGAAGAACTGAAATTATGAGACTCAGTTTTTCTCCAGTTTGGAACATCATATCTTGTCATCTTAACAAAATCATATCTGGTTTTATCTCGTTTAAGAAATCTGCAATCCTTTGCAAGTGACCTGGTTTTCTACAATAAAAGAAATGTTTAATAGAGTGGAAAAAGTGATGTTTAGTGTTACCTGAATGTGCATGTGCTTGATTTGGAGCTTGACAGAATTTCCTCTTTTCGTCATCGACAGTTGGTAGAGATACTTCACTTTTGTCAACCGTGGAAGGTTTTGGTTGAGAAGTAACTTTAGCTCTGACAAATTTTACCTCTTTGCAAATACTAGGAGCGTCTATTCCTTCATAGCCCAATCCTCGTGTATCACGATGAATTCTACATGCTCCCAATATTGAGGTTAATTTATCTGAGATGCTATTTTTAGACAAACTCTCTTTTAAGCTCGAGTTTTCTTCTTCCAACCTTTTGACCTTTTCAAGTGAAATAACTAGATCATTCTTGGATGATTCATATTGAACTTTGAGATCTTCTCATTCCGAATCAAATAACAAGTTCATCTCAATGTTCTCCAAGTTATCTAGCTTTTCTTTATGAGCAATTTCCCGATCTCGACCTTCGGAAATTTCTTCTTTAAGCTTTCGTATTTCGTTGAGATAATCTCTTGCACCAATAGAATCAAGTTGGTCTTGCAAGTCTTTATTCCAATTACGAAGTCTGTCATATTTAACCTTCTTACTGAAAATGGTGCTTTCAGCTTCCAAGAGTTTCTGATGACATTCTTTAAGAAGATTATTAGCAACTAGATCAACATGGAACACTTCTTCGCCAGAATCAGAATCAGTATCCGAAAGAATTTTTCCAGAAGTTAATGAAACCTCGCCTGCGTACTCTTGGTGATCATAATCAGATCCATCATCAAGAGTATGCAAAGCTTCTGCATATACTGATTGTCTATGGCTCCAGCTAGGACATATTGAAGACAAGTGCCCGAAACCACGACAGTTATAACATTGTACATCATTATTAGGAGATGTTGTAACTTTATAGAAACTCTTTTTCCAGTCTCACAAGAGTTTTCTAAATTGTCGTGGAGTAACATCCTTAGTATCTGGCGAACCAGATTTATCCTTAGAGGATTCAGAATCGTTTGCAGTTTTAAGAGAAATCACCTCTTTTCTAGATGCGTGTTCATTATCAAAGATCTTTAACTTTCCAACAAGAGTATTTCTGTAGAGTGTAGAAACATCTTTTGCTTCTTCAATGACATGTTTCTTAGACTCGTATCTTGATGGTAGAGACCTGGGAACTTTGTACACAATAACTTTGTCCGGAATAGTTCTTCCTAATGAATATAAGGAGTTAAATATTTGAGAAAGTCTTTGGTTAAACTCATCAAAGGTTTCATCATCAGACATGCGAAGGATTTCCCAGTCAAAAGCTAGATTTTGAAGCCTTGCTTCTTTCTCTGCGGTATTCCCTTCGAATACAGTTTCTAAGATATCCCAAGCATCTTTACACTTACTACATGTAGTAACGTGGTGCTGAAGATCTGGGGTAATGGCATGGATGATAGCATTTAATCCGTCAGAATTTTGCTTTGCAGCAAGAATATCAAGATCATCATAATCACCAATGTCCTTTGCAACAGTTACACCGTCTACTGTAACTAATGGAGGATTATAGCCATTAACAATACGAACCCATGATTGAAAATCTCGCGCTTGAATAAAAGCACGTATAACAATTTTCCACCATAAATAGTTCGTGCCATCGAAGGCTGGCGGTACGTTTATAGAAATAACACCTCTGTCTATAGAATCAGATTGCTACAAACACAGACTTATGAGGTCTTAGCGTGTTTGCATGTTCTGATACCAAATGAAAAAGAGGGGGTCTAACAACCACACCAAATAATTTGTTTGACAATCTGTATGGACTAACTCCAATATACTTTCATGAGAATCTACTAGACAGTAAGACTCAATCTTAAGAAAAGTATATCAAAGAGTTATATCTCAATTTCTCAATTCAATCCGCAATCAAACAAATAGGAATTTGCGAGCCCGATTGAATATAAGAAATAACTTGGACGGTATCAAAAACCAATATCCAAGTGTTAATCAATTTAATCATCAACCCAAAGGTCGGATTCACAATTGATTTAACTTACGTACAACCTGTGATATTTCAATTATATAAACAAATATAATGCGGAAAAGAAATAACACAGATACCAGAAATTTTGTTAACGAGGAAACCGCAAATGCAGAAAAACCCCGGGACCTAGTCCAGAATAAACACACACTGATTATAAGATGTTCATCCAATTTCCTACTAGCTATTCGGACTAGATGTAATACCTTCTTCAGCACTAATAAAACTCCTAGCACAACACCGATTGTCTTTAGGAATTTTTCTCATAAATCTTTTAGCAGAACCCAAGGCTCTCTTTAGAAGATACAACAACACGATTGATACGATTCGATTTTTGTTTGCACAAAACACCGATTTGATTTCTCTTTAGATGTAAATCAAGGTTTTGCAAATCTTGTGTTTATTTTGATAAAAACAATTACTAGGTAAAAGTAATATCAAAAAAAACTTGTGGATTAGGGTTTTAACTTACAATCAGTATGCGTACACACAAGGAGTCCGTGAACCTGATTTTCGTAAGTAAACTTGGGCGATTCCAAAGATCAATTTCCAAGTTAATAAAACCCTAATAATTCTACAATAAGAACAACTAGAATAAATCTAGAGATATCTTGTTTAAAACTTCTTAAGGATTTTTACGAGATACCTTAATCGAAGTTTTTTTTTCTTGCTCCCGATTTCGACTAACAAGTGTTGGTATACGATCGGAAACTGAAATCTATCAAAATCTAGGGTTTATGATCAACAACTCTTGAATGGTTTTATATCAGAAGAGAAAACCTTAGAATAGATAAGAGGTGAAAAACCTATATTACAAGTTGTTTAATCAATCACGAAGATTAATCCAACTAGGCTTTGTGATCCCCAATACGAAGACTTTTATCTCACTCTTGTTCACGAAGAACAGAAGATATGGAAAACAACCTTATGAAGCTTACACCAATTTTCCAAAGGGGATGAAAACGTGTAGCACTCATGAACCCTTTATTTATAGTGAAAGGTAGGTTGAAAGCTAAGCATAGCTATTTTACTTTTTCAAGACTCTCCTAATTTTGGGAGTCTTTCCTAAGTTACAACTATTGCCAAAATAGTTAAGTAAATAATTAATTAGCAAATATTGTATTTATGTGAATAAATCACATTTTAACTTAGGCAGGATTTAAAAGTTATCACAAACACTTTAATATGGTAATCAAATATGTTTGGATTAATAGCCATCTTGCCTAGATAAGGAAACTTCACCAACTTGACCAAAAATTCCTTTTAGTCAAGTAATTGGACCCAAGTCCGTGAACCGTTACAAACAGTCCATGGATTGTTTCCTACTAACGAACTGTAACAATTACAACAACACTTATAATTGTTACTTTGATAAATCACTCATAACTTCATCGTTATAACTCGGGATTGAGTGATTCTTGGCTCGTTGGATTCGTAAGCTCATTCACTATAACATGAGAACCTTTCCAGAGATAAAGGTTATTGTCACGTCATGAATCAAATAACCTCAAGTATATATACATAAATGTACATTTACCGTCATAGGAATTGTTCCATAGAGTGAGCATTTATCTCGATAAATTAGAAAGGTAAAATTTATCAAGAATCCAAATGAAATCAATCACATACCTTTGTTGATGAAGTACTTGTTGATGTCTTCTTGTAGTCTTCAATCTTCATCCTTTAAGGATAGCTTCGATTCAACTTCTTAGACCTAATATGGTCTGAAACTATCTTTAGTATGCTAAATCAAGAATGCATTTTTGCAACTAAAATTAAAAACTAATTTTTCATACCGACGCTACTGGGTTCAAACGAGCAATACTCTAACAATCTCCCCCTTTGTCAATTTTCGCGACAAAACCATTTTACATATGGCTTGTACTTGTTAAAAGAAAAATCGACATGCTTGATTTCCTTGGTTCGTCAACTCTGCGCGTGTTCATCATGTACTTGTTGAAGATCCATCATAGTATTATTACACAGTATCAAAGTTTTATTGTATCACAACTTTGACAATAATACTACGGTGATATGTATCACTCCCCCTTAGTCAATACTCCATCTCAACATGAAAACCACTCCCCATTACATAATAATCCATAAACCATATGTATTTGTAGTGTGAACTACACATTAATTCTCTCCCTTTTTGTCAATATAAATTGGCAAAGGTATGAAAACTAGTGGGATCCTCATGAAATTTTCACAGAGACACTTCATGACCAAAAGAAGAAAACATATCAACTTTGTTTAGACGATATCACAAAGTCGAAACTTAGTGACTTCATCAAGGAGTTTATTAAGATACAGTTTAACCCCTACATGTTCCACAACCGCTTCTCCCCTCAAACATATAGCAATTAACCACAACTAGAATAAATCTAGAGATATCTTGTTTAAAACTTCTTAAGGATTTTTACGAGATACCTTAATCGAAGTTTTCTTTCTAGCTCCCGATTTCGACTAACAAGTGTAGGTATACGATCGAAAATTGAAATCTATCAAAACATAGGGTTTATGATCAACAACTCTTGAATGGTTTTATATCAGAAGAGAAAGCCTTAGAATAGACAAGAGGTGAAAAACTTAGATTACAAGTTGTATAATCAATCACGAAGATTTATCCAACTTGGCCTTGTGATCCCCAATACAAAGACTTTTATCTCACTCTTGTTCACGAAGAACAGAAGACATGGAAAACAACCTTATGAAGCTTACACCAATTTTCCAAAGGGGATGAAAACGTGTATCACTCATGAACCCTTTATTTATAGTGAAAGTTAGCTTGAAAGCTAAGCATAGCTAGTTTCCTTTTTCAAGACTCTCCTAATTTTGGGAGTCTTTCCTAAGTCACTACACCAAATCAGACATTTTTTTATACAAATATGTGCCACTTCTTATTTAATGTCAAACATATAAGTGTAATAAATATGGTGTTATATTTTTGTTACACATCAATGGTCACACTAATAAGTGTAACTTTAATTAATTTAAATCACACTTAAAAGTATGTCAAATCTCTTACATATTTTAGTGTAACAAATCTGGTAGTACTGTAGTCAAGAATTTTTTTTCCACGCCCTGTTTTGGATACATACACCAACTTTCCCCAACCCACCACATTGTTAGATATTTTCCAAAATCCACAAAAACATATGCATAATTTAAAAAGATAATACCCAATTAATTTAACTAAAATTAAATTGATAAAAAAAAATGTTTCAACATCTACAAATATCTTAATCACACTCTTGAACACTAGAAAAAAAAGTATAAATTAAAACATTAAATGTCTGCATGATACTACTAATATGTAACAAAATAAACAAAGTTTAATTTGTAAATTGCAAGCGCTTCTTATTCCATATCATCCAACCCCTAGCAAAATATGAAGATAGAGTAATCATCACCTTGAGGAAGATCCCAGATTGGTTTATGATCATGATAGACACGTTTTTTTGCAAACTTTTATCTTGTTCTTTTAAACGATTATGTGGTGACAGACTTCACCTTCCAAACCAGTCACCATATATCAAGACTTCTCCTTCCAAACCAGTCACCATATATCAGGCTGCAATGATCTTCCCATTCTTGTCCAGTAAATTCACATTCTGATTTGGAAATTCTTCATAACCAGAGTTATCAAGGATTGTGGCTTGGCATGCGATCCAAGTTCCAGGTATAAAAACGATCTTCTGGAATTAAGTCAAAATTAGGGGTACAAGAATCATTCAAGATTGTCTCTTCATTCGTCGGATGATTACTGGATATTTTTGGTGTCATGACCTGTAATGTGGTAGTACACAATAAATATAAAGTCATAAATATTAAAAATATACTAAATCATGGTATGCCAAATACTGATGATAAAATAAGAAAGAATTTCTAGTCAAAGTAGCTAAGATCTTACATAGGACACTACCAACCTACAACAATTAATAGTAGAAATAAGATAATGATATGATAAGTTAATGTACCTTCTTCAGATGTAACTTAGCAATTAATAGTGGAAATAAGATAATGATATAATAAGTTAACGTACCACCTTCAGATGTAACTTTACGTAAAAACCAATAAGTGTGACATAATTATTAAAAAAATAAATTATGAATTATTGTAACACTTCAGTGTATTGTCACACTAATTTGTGTAACAAGTTTTGTTACACCTATGAGTGTAAGAATTAAGTGTTACAAATTACTCAATTTGGTGTTGTGAGTTACAACTCTTACCAAAATAAATAATTAATTAGCAAATATTATATTTATGTGAATAAATCACATTTTAACTTAGTTCAGGAATTAAAAGTTTTGACAAACACTTTAATATGGTAATCAAATATGTTTGGATTAATAGCCATCTTGACTAGATAAGGAAAAATCACCAACTTGACCAAAAATGCCTTTTAGTCACGTAATTGGGCCCAAGTCCATGAACCGTTACAAACAGTCCATGGATTGTTTCCTACTAACGAACTGTAACATTACAACAACACTTATAATTGTTACTTTAATAAATCACTCATAACTTCATCGTTATAGTTCGGAATTGAGTGATTCTTGGCTCGTTGGATTCGTAAGCTCATTCACTATAACATGAGAACCTTTCCTGGGATAAAGGTTATTGTCACCAAGGTCATGAACCAAATAACCTCAAGTATATATACATAAATGTACATTTACCGTCATAGGAATTGTTCCATAGAGTGAGTATTTGTCTCGATAGATTAGAAAGGTAGAATTGAACAAGAATCCAAATGAAATCAATCACATACCTTTGTTGATGAAGTACTTGTTGATGTCTTCTTGTAGTCTTCAATCTTCATCCTTTAAGGATAGCTTCGATTCAACTTCTTAGACCTAATCTAGTCCGAAACTATCTTTTGTATGTTAAATCAAGAATGCATTTTGGCAACTATAATTGAAAACTATCTTGACATACCAACGCTAGTGGGTTCAACCGAGCAATGCTCTAATAATTATGGTCTAAGTTCTTTTTGGTGATAGCTGGGTGGTTTTTTGAGAATATCTTTGTACTCTTCTTATAAAGGAAGAAGTATTGCATGAGTGGAGGGTGGTGTGATATTAGTGGAGATAGAAAACATGTGACCCACCATGCCATGTGAATTCTTAGAAAAATATTTCTTGATTGCCACACTACACATCAGCAATAAAGAAGGTTTAAGAGAAGTGTCATGTAATGTGATTTGTTGCCTTTGTACTTGAAAGAAATACTTGGATAAGTTGAAGAGGACATCACACAATATTTTTAGCCAGTCAGCACATAATTCTATATCACAACCTCTCAACGGTAAAATCCTCAAATCCTCCACAAAATGATGTCCTTGCATGCTCCACTGAAGTTGTGAACAAATTACAGTGTTAATTGTTCTATTACCATTAGCAACTGTGAGTATCATGTGGGCAGATGGTGCGATGTAGCACTGGAGGTTAGCAGCTAATGTACATCAATGAAACTGGTGGTGCTATCTTTATCAATAATAATGGAGACATGGTGTTTTTTTAAGTAAGTTAGGTATCCTTATAGTGTCTCGAGTTGTATTTCTTATGAGGGCATGTAGAGATATCTTTATGTAAGACTCCACTGGAGATGCAACAACTTCCTCAAAAATTTCTTCCTCATTTTCAGTGTCATGTGTTTCAGTATGATCAACTTGTAGTATGAAAAGTTTTTGTTCACCCTTACAGAAGTGACCTGGCTTATAGACATCTGATAAGTGCATAATTCATATGATTTTAGTGTCCATTTCATACTTGTTTTAGCTATTATTCTTGCATATTTTCGTATTATTACTCTTGTTTTCTCTTTTTTGCCTCTATTAGGTGAATCATCCAAAAAGGAGCGAAAAAGTGCTGAAAATAGTTATGAAGATAAGTATTCCAAGTATCCAAGTGCCAAAGTCCAAGATAAATGGAAGAAGTGTGGTGAAAAGGAGCAAAACACTCAAAATCAAGAGAAGGGCCAAAGACAAATCTTAACTCATCCAAATTAAGGATTTATCATCATAATCTTGAATATAATTTAAATATAAAAAGAATGAAAAAAGAATGAGGTCATTCCGAGTTCGGATAAAGAAGTTGTGGCCAAAACAAGTTTTTATTGAATACCGAAGACAAAAAGTTCGCGGACGGGTATTCACACTTTAATTCCGAAAATTTCTGCTAGAATTTGAAGTTTTCAGTTCGCAAAATTAGGTAGTAGGAAACGTGTATAAACTCTTTGGAAGGCCTAAGGGCACGTTTGGGAATGTTATTTTGTTATTTTGGGTTGGGTTCTTGAACCGAACCCAATACATGAAGGCCAAGCAATGTAAACCTATAAAAAGGTGTTAGGTTATGCGAAAATCATATCACATCATTAGGTCACTAAATTGTAAGCTTGGAGAGAAGAAACATCAAAAACTAGGTTTTAAGAGCGGTTCCTCAATTGTAACGATATCTCTAAACTTTTCTTATATGTATATCATGGATGTTTCTACATCCATGGGTAGCTAAACACCTATTGATTGAGGATGAATTATAAGTTGTAAACTTGATTTGATTTAATATATGAATCTATTTTGATTTCTTCATATGATTATCGTTTGTGTTTACTATTACAATACTTATGATTGATTGATAGATTGTTTAGGTGGCCAACTAAATATATTTGTTAGTCTAATCTATTGCTAGTAAGGGTTAGGATATCCGTAATTATTGAATAATTCCTTACACAAGTAGAGAACGCGAGACCTTGCAGAGGGATTATGTAAAGCAATCGTGTGTAGACACGACCCTAGCAAGTAGACCGAGCGTACTGAGTCTAAATACTATGATTAAACCTAAATTCACAAACCCTAAAGCATTCGGTTGAGTTACACCTTGTAAGCGTACCTCAGGGCGGCTCAGTTGAATAGAATCAGGTAACTAAGCGTACCTGTTATCCAGTGATTTAAGGAATTTTGGGAATAACTAAGCGTACCTGTTATTTTACGGTTGGTGATAATATATAATTAATGACGAATAGATAAATATATTAACTCATTGACAATTTATTAACGAAGAAGGATTCCTCGATCATATCTCTCTCTATTGATTACAATACAATTTTATTTGCTTTGATTATTTATTTTGTTCACAATCTAAAACAAAACCCTCCATTTTTGTGACACTTTGACAACTAAAACTCACTGCTCTTCGTGAGAACGATCCTTACTTCCATTATATTACCAGTTAATTATGTGGAAATAAGATTATTAATTTGTTGTGCCTACGACACTCATCAAATTTTGGCGCCGCCGCCGGGGAGCAGTCGGTAGCTTTATTTTTTATTTCTTTTAGTTTTATTATTTTTTTTAGAATTTATTTGTAGTTATTGATTTCGTTTTCTAGATTTTGGTTTCAGGTGCTTAATCTCTGGCACCAAAAGATTGGGATTATTTGAGGTGCGGTATTCAAACTCTCAAAGGAACGGTATTACAAGCACGTCATCACTTGCAACGAGAACCCTCTACAGAAGAGATGGTTAATACAGACGACGAGATAGATCCACCACCTCCTCCTCCTCCAAGGAGGACGCTCAAAGATCTAACATCTCCATCTTTTGATCAACAAAATCTTTGCATCAACTTAGATTATTCTATTGAACTCAAATCTCATTTGATATATTTGTTGCCGAAGTTTAAAGGGATACCTGGAGATGATCCGAATAAACACTTGCTATTATTTCAACATAGGTTGACAATTTTGAAGCCAACTGGGACTGACAAAGACAGAGCTTTACTTATAGATTTTCCTTTTTCTTTGACAGATTCCGTGGAAGAATGGTTTTACAACCTTCCATAAGGAAGTATTACATCATGGAATGATATGCAAAAATTGTTTTTAGAAAAGTACTTTCTCGCTTCCAAAGAAGCAACTATTCATAAAGCAATAAGTGGAATTGAGCAAATTGTTGGTGAAACTCTTTACGACTACTGGGAACGGTACAAGAAGTTATTGTCTAGCTGTGTTTAAACACTTTTTACTTGGTTTTGGCAAGAGTTCTGCGTGTAAAATGGTCCGAACTCTGGTTCAATTGATGCGAACACTGGACCGTATGCCAGAAGAGGTACACAAATTCATAATATCTTCATGTGGAAGTTATATTAGGTGATCAAATAAGTTGCATGTCTATAAGTTCATTTTTTTCGTATGTGTTTCAGCGTACAATCTTGATGAAGCTTCTTTATTATGAGGATGTCACTGTGAGTTTCTTTGGCCTTGTTTACATCTTCCGTTGATTCTTTTTGTTTGACTTTTACCTGGTTTTGTTTAAGTATTGCTTCTAGTCCGTACTTGCACCATTGTAGAACCCTCAGTGATCAGTGTCTAACTGAAGTAAAATTACACAATTTATGGCCTAATATATGCAAACAACTGCACAAAAGTGTGGTAGAGTAAACATGGGCTAGATTATCTATATTCTGCTGTAACTAAATTTTTACAGATCCCCTCTGAAACTGATTTCCCCTTGATTATCTTCGTCTGACTCTTATATGTATTGTCTTCTCATCCCGAGTCTGTCCCCAGGGGTCTTGGATGCATGAACAAAAGTATTTGTACTGTTAATATACTTGTTCATTAAATTAATAGTTTGTAAATGTTTTGAATCTTGAATGGAAATACTTTTCTAATATTCGAGTTATATTTTGGAAAACCTGCATCCTATAGACTATGAGCCTCCATTCTTCAGAGGCTTCTCAGAACAAGAATCTAACCATCCATGGTTGAAGAACCCTCTCAAAATGGAAATCGGAAATGTTAACAACAAACATTTCGTACTAGCTATCAAGGTAAATTGGTAATACCGAATTGTGCATGACTGAAAACTGAGGTTTAGGTTTTTTTGATCTTTCAAGTTCAGTTTGAGTAATCAAGTTTGAAATTTTGCAGGTCAAAAGCATCCTGGATCCATGTCAAGATGAAAACAATGACATGGAAGATGATGAGGAAATCAGCTTGGGTGTTGATTCAACGCCAACAACTAATCCTTCAGATTCAGATAGCGAGGTACACTTATAGCGTAACTTATTTGTCATGTTATAGCCTCTATTTTCATTCAAATTGTTGGAAACATGGTTGAAGCTCGAGAATAGAATTTGAAAAACTCTCAAATGTTTTGTCAGATGAGCCATTCAGCAAATGATGACGACGGGTACATTGTAGCTCCTGTAGGTAATTATATCCTATTTTAGCCTTTTCCTCATCCCTGTCCTGTTCCATTTCATTTTCCCCACTTCAAAACCTAATACTTGTGATGACAGATAAAGCCCGATCACGTGAAAACAATGGCATGGTGGATTATGAAGGTAGGTTAGATGTTTTGAATGACTAACAACAAAGGCCTAATATAGTTACAGTGGCTTAACTTTAGTCAACATTCACCTTGACATAATGGTTTAAATCTATTACAGATGATACACAGGATGCAGAATAAGACGAGCATCAGTTAACACGTGTAAGAGACTGGATTAGATCTCGCCACATTGACAATGTTGAACTGACTGATGTTCTTGCTAGCTTCCACGACATATCAGTGGTAAGTAGTAGAATCAACTCATCTAAGTGCAGTGCACTATGTGGCCACTAAGTTAGAAATTGTTAATTCTCTGTCTGATTCTCCAGTAATTTGGTGTAAAGGACTAATTTAAGGGTTTCAACTTGTGCTCTTTTTGCAAGCTCTGACTGAAGGTGAGCAAAGAACTTGAATCCGTACGTACAGTTGAAGCATTGGCAGGAAACAGTTTTCTTTCAATTTCAGAACATTGATTCTTTTTTCCGCAGAAATCATGGATAAACTTGTAAACCAAAATATACTGTCAAGAACGAGAAAGGATTCTTACTCCATCAACAAGATGAAGGTTAATTCTCTTTCAGTTCATATTTGCCTCCAATATCTAATTGTCATGGTATTCTCATTTTCTAAAGCTTTTGTGATCACTAACCAAACTACCTCAGAAACCTAATCAGGAAATTGTTGTGAAGGAAGATATGGATGTACAAGTAAACCAAGTCGATGAGAAACTTCAGCGAGAGAGTGATGAAGACTACTTGTACTTGAAGGTGAGTTGGATTTCTGTGTAAATCAAAGGTGCCTCATCATAGTAACTTGTAGTTTATCTATCAAGTTAGATAAGGCATAGTTTAAAACCCAAGCCATCCCCCTTACTCCTCCTACTGTGATGTCTAATCTTATTGTATTTCAAATGTAGGCTAAGTATCATGTCCTTCCACTGGATTATGTTACAATATCTAAACTTCATAGTAAGCTGGAAGGAGAGGCAAATCAGGAAACTGTGCGTAAACTGCTGGATAGGATGGCTTGTGACGGATATGTGGAAGCCAAGAGAAAACCAAGATTAGGTAACATAATCAACTTCTTGAACCAGGATTACTCAGTTTTCTCAATTAAGCATGTAACTATGAAGTTAAGTACTGAGAATGCAAGTTTCACTATGATAATCGTATGTACTTTTCCCCAGGTAAACGTGTCATTCGATCTGAATTGATTGACAAGAAGATACTTGAGGTCAAGAATGTATTGGAGATCAAGTTATCGGTAATAACAAGTCATACTACGATTTTGCTTTGTTCTTGATTCTGTGGTTGAATTAGACATTTCATAACGTAGTTTCTTGAATTAAACAGGCAATGGAAATAAGTGAACCTCAAAACATATCAACCTGCGGTGGTCTCCACTCTGTTGGTTCTGATCTTACTAGAACTCGAGAAAGATCAGTTGATACTCAGCAGAATGGATCGTCTAGAATTCAGGAGCAACTTGGAAACAACACACCCATTCGCAGAAATGAGGTTTAACTCCTCCTCTGCCTGTTTCCTGTTTTGATTATATATTATAGTTCTTCTAGTACAAACACATTTCTAACTTATGTGTCCTATGTTTCTATATGCAGCCTGCAGCGTCAAAGGAGAGTGGTATACCAGGGAGCGATAAGCGAAATGGTGTGGATGAGAGAGGATTCAGTAACTGTCGTGAGGGTGATGATACCTTTTGTCGTCGTCCCAGTCAGGAAAAGTGCTCCAGGAAAAACTAGCATGGTATATTTTCTATCCTAATTTAATAAGCCTTAAATTCCCAACTTAAATTCGCTGGTTTTGACTTGTAAGGTCTTTACTATAAATTGTATTACTAATTAAAATCATATCAAACCTGATTATTTTTTCTGTTTCATTTCTATAATCATACTTATTCAGTTGTATTGGTGGTTGCAGGTGAAAGATCCCATCCATCAAAACATGAAGCGTCAGAAATCTCAAGGTGGTGGCGCATTGGAGTAATAGATTATTGAGATCAAAAAGAGGAATAGCACATAAAGTTCTGGTGAATAAAAATGACCTGATAACTAAGTTGTATATCTTCTTATTAGACGATTTATATAGAAATTTGAATCATGGGTATTACTAGTACTTCTTACAGTTTCAGAACCTTTTTTGTTAATGTAATACATACATTACATATTTTTACATAATTGCCTGTTTAAGTAAATGAAATGTTTGTCCGCTTAGTAAGTGAAGACGTAAATCTGTTTCAAACCCCAGGGTTGGTTTCAGCTTACAAAATAATCTAGACAAGTGGTACCCATTTGTAGCTGAGCTTGTAGTAGCCGAGTATTTTGTAAAATGGTTGGCTCTAGATACTTAGCATTCAATTAATAGCTGAATGCTCTAGAGTTCTAAACGAAGCTTGGGTGGAACCGTTGTCTATTTCACGAGTCAGAAGATATGAATTTGATGTCATGTTCAGATATTTCTAATCAAGGAAATACCATATAATCCTATGAATAATATATTAGAGAGAGTCTAGTCCAATTGACCTAGTCAATTTTCTGTTTGGTCCTATTTGGTAATATAAATTATAGTTTGGTCCTAAAAATTATAATTTGTTCCTAGGGTGATGTCATGGATGATGTAAATGTCATCTTGTAGTGGCAAAAATACCCTTTTGGATAAGGACCATATATATATAGTCAAAAAGTAAGAGAGAAGAAATCATTCTCATATTTACTTTCTCTCTCCTATATTTTCAGATCTAGAATTTCTCTCTTTTTTTTTCTCTTTTTTATTTTCTTCCTGCTAGTGATGAAGAAGATGAAGATGATGATGAACGATTCTCTATTATCTCTATTTTTTTCTCTGCTAGTGATGAATATGAAGATGATGAATAGGATGAAGGTTTTCCGTTTTTTTCTTCTTTTTTTTTTGTTGTTTTGCTCTGTTTTGATGATGAAGACGGTGAGATTGAAGATTCTGCTGCTATTTATGATGATGATGAACCTTTATCATCTTCACATGCTTGGGTAAGTTTCAGATTTATAAAAGAAGATGAATATGACGGAGTTCATTTCTGGAATGAACTCTGGTTTGTGATGAAGATTTTGATGTTTTTTCGTCTGTTGTTGCTGCTGATGATGGAGAGGATGAAGATGATGAAGATAAGTTGTTGCTGCTGATGAAGAAGATGAAGATGACAGAGTTCAATTTCAGGAATGAACTCTGGTTTGTAATGCTGCTACTGTTGAAGTTCATCTTCGTCGCTGCTGCTGCTGAAGATGTAAGCTATTTTTTTCTTGATTTTAATCTGCTGCTGCATCCTTTTTGATAAAGACGACGATGAAACAGATCTATTTGATAAAGAAACAACACGAGTTGATGAAGATGACGATGAAACAGATCTGTTTGATAAAGAAACAACACGAGTTGATGAAGACGACGATGATGAAAACGAGTTTTTTTCTTGATTTTAATCTGCTGCTGCATCTGTTTGATAAAGACGACGATGAAAATGAGTTTTTTTTCTTGATTTTCTTGCTACTAGTGTTGTTGAAGATGGTGGAGACGATGAAGATGATGAAGACGACGAAGATTTGTGATGAAGATGTTGGTGAAGATGAACTCGTGCTTTGTTGTTGAAGACGACGAAGATGATGATGCTGCAGTTCATTCCATAAATGAACTCTGTTTTTTTTAGGTTTTTATATGGACTTCATTTCTGGAATGAACTCCGTTTCTTTAGGTTTTTATATGGAGTTCATTTCTAGGAATGAACTCTGTTTTTTTAGGTTTTTATATGGAGTTCATTTCTAGGAATGAACTCTGTTTTTTTAGGTTTTATATGGAGTTCATTTCTGGAATGAACTCTGTTTTTTTAGGTTTTTATATGGAGTTCATTTCTAGGAATGAACTCTGTTTTTTTAGGTTTTTATATGGAGGTCATTTCTGGAATGAACTCTGTTTTTTTAGGTTTTTATATGGAGTTCATTTCTGGATTGAACTCTGTTTTTTTGGGTTTTTATATGGAGTTCATTTCTAGGAATGAACTCTGTTTTTCTAGGTGATTTCTGAAAAAATAAGTAGAAATTAACAGGAGTTCATTTTGAAGAATGAACTGCTACAAAAAAAAAAAAGATAACACGGAAGGGTGTTTTTGTCTATTTAAATATTTTTAAATAATTATGGACCAAACAGTAAAGACGTTTGACCAAAGGATTAAACAGACATGGGCCCACCTAAAAAAGATCAAACCATCTTTTTCCCATTTCTAATTCACTGTGCTTTTAGCAGTCGTTGTTTGTCACGTATGTTGTATGTATAACTGGCTAATACATTGGTCGGCGTAGTATCAAAAAAAAAAAAAAAAAACTTGCTCGGCTGGTGTATTAGTCGGCCTTCAGGGATCTAGTTTGTATGGGTTCCCTACTGCCTGATCGGTATACAAATTCTCTTTTATCGACTAGAAAAGTCTTCAAAACTTACACCTTGTTAAAAATATTGCGACTAATATTTGACCTTGAGACCTTGACAGAAAATTTCAATATTTAGGTTTTCCAGTCAGTCCTATCTCCACTTGATCCATGACATATCTCCGTTTGACACATGAGGAGACCACGACATTTAAAACAAATTCTTGTTTGGATTTTGCAAAGTAAACCTGTAATACACACGCTCTATACAATACCTCGAAGTCCGATATCCAAACAAGCCTCACGTTGCTTTCGAGTGAGATTTTATAATGTCAAGTCTGCTCATATCTATCTTTCAACCGCCTATATATAAACAACGGTTTTTTGGGCACCATCCCTTTTTCAAGGGGACCATTATGTGATAAGAATATCTACCCTATAATTATAAGAGGTATCCTAAAATATGGGATGATTAATTTGCTCTTTATCTCAATTAAGATTTTAACTAATCCTAATAACCCCTAATGTAACCCCATAAGATAATATAATTACAAAACTAAATTAATTAACCATCTAAATATATCAGCCGTATGAGCCGATTTTTTCAGTTTCAAAATTTTCTTTTTCTTTTTCTTTTTCTTCTCTTCGCCGTCGTCGTTCCTCAATCGTCGATTACTAAATTTTTCATCGTCGATTGATCAATGGTTTATAAGAAATGCGCAGTAAGAATTAGATTACTTAAACACTTCTAAGACTTAGAAGATGCTCAAAGACTAATTATTTTAATATTTTTAGATGATTACTTAAACACTTCTAAGACTTCGTTGATTACTTAAACACTTATTTGTTTGAATCATGATTAATTTCTTAGGTGTTTAAATGAACATCAGATAGTTTTTTAGTTCTTTGGCTAACTTGCCAAACCGAACAGTCATTCTACACGGTTCAGTAAGTGAACCTATGTGTATAGTCTTCTATTGTAGTTTGAAAACATATTTTGTTTGCTTGATTCTCAAGTTATCTTAGTTTGGATTCTAAGCTAACCCTGGTCTTTGAAAACTATAAATAGAGCATTTTTGCAACTGGGAAAATCAATCTTTGGCACCTTGTGTCCTTGTTTATTCTAGAGTCGCCTCTATTGACTTTTAGGTCTACAACTTAAAAGACTTTTTGAGGATTCGTGAAGCCGGGTCCGACTATCTTTACCTTGATAGTTCGTGAATCCTGATCTTTCTTTCTGTTATCGAGGTTTTCGTAAGCTCTTTCAGGAAAGATAGATAGTAATCACAAAGTTCTCTTCGTCTTAGACTTTGTGATTCCTCAAGATAAACATCTAAAGACTGATCTTAGTTTATCTTTCATTGATTGTTCTTGAGAGGTGGTTACGAACTAGGATGCTCTTCGGGAGTTATATGTTCCGGATTTGTGAGGTTTGCTAGCTTGTCTATTGCAAACAGATTTCAACATCGTGATCTTTGATCTAAACGGAAATCAAATAGGCTTATCTGTTAGAGGCAGATTGGTATCAAAAGTCTTCACTTCGACTGAAGCAACTCTTAATTAGGATGTAAAGGACGTCATCTAAGGGAATCAAGTACGTAGAACCTTACGAGGTTCAAGAGATGTAAGGAGCGTGACTTTAGCTGAACCGCTTGGAGGGTGGATCCGGTCTAAACTACATTCCAGTCCGAAGTCTGATAGTATTATAATGTGTGTAGCGGCTTAATAAGTGTGATGTTCAATCTGGATGAAGTCCCCGGGTTTTTCTGCTATTGCGGTTTCCTCGTTAACAAAATTTCTGGAGTCTTGTGTTTTTTTTTACCGAATTATATTGTTTATCTTTATAGTTGGATTTACACAGGTTTGTACGTATTCAATCTAAGTATATATGTCTGCTTAGTTGTAATCGATTACGAGACTAGTTTCTTACAGATTTCGTATCTTGAAAGATAGATAACAATTTCAATCACTTGAAAGAATTCCTATTGAATTATTTGGATACGACTAGATTGATCTTGGATATTGATTTTTGAGATCGTCCAAGTACTCTGTTTAAAAATCAGGTTCACAGACCTTGTGTTTGTATACATACTGATTTAGTAGAGGTTGAGATATTAACTTTATATACATATTTCCAAGCATCATTAATTTGGTTTCCTTACAATTGCGTTAAGTTTTATCTATACAGGTTTCCGAACAAAAAAGTTGAGTGTGTTTGTTATCCCATGCATTTCAGTGACAAACGTCAATAATCCTGCGGACACACAAATATCTAGTTGACCACTTTATGATGAGGCACCCTTGTATTACTACTAGCACTGGCATCCTCTTGGTAGCCCAACCCAATGAGATCATAATACATGCTGTGAATACAACTTCTCCCCAAAATTTTAGAGGTAAGTTTTTACTATGGAGCATTACGCTAGCAATTTCTTGGATATTCTTGTTTTTTCTTTTTACAGCTCTATTAGTTTGTAGAGTTATAGATGGTGATTATTTTTGAATTATACCTAGTGTGTCATAGATCTCAAATAACTTAGCATCTTTAAATTTTTTTCCCCGATTTGTGACCTTTTTCATTCTGATCCTATTCACAACATTCTTAAAGTAACTTAGGGTATCATTCTTATAAGATAGGAATACCATCCAAGTGAACTGTTTAATCATCAACCATTACCAAAGCATATGTCTTCCCTCCAACAACTAGTGTTGGATCGGGCCAAAGAGATCCATATGAATTAAATAAACTGATGCTTTGGTGGGAATGTTTTTTGATCATTTATGTGGCCCTTTTGACAAGCACCACAAACTGTTAGATCACTACTCAGTTGAACCCACCAAGCGTCTGTATGTCAAGATTGGTTGTCATATTTAGTTCCAAAACTCGAGTCGCTTAATTTGTAAACTACAGTCAACTTCGACGGGTTAGACTAGAAATGATAGAAGTATTGTTCTCCAGTTACTCACAAAGATCTGAAGATGGATTGAAGATAAAAAAGACATTATCTTTCATCTTGAAGTTAGTAACTACGACTTGACTTGTTCCATATATATCTTGTGTCTTTCAAGTCGTGCATATTGAAAACAAAACTGCTCGGTTGAACCCACCAAGCGTTGGTATGTCAAGATTGGTTGTCATATTTAGTTCCAAAACTCGAGTCGCTTAATTTGTAAACCACAGTCAACTTCAATGGGTTAGACTATAAATGATAGAAGTATTGTGCTCCAGTTATTCACAAAGATCTGAAGATGGATTGAAGACAATAAAGTCATTATCTTTCAGCTTGAAGTTAGTAACTACGACTTGACTTGTTCCATATCTATCTTGTTTCTTTCAAGTCGTGTATATTGAAAACAAAACTGCGAAGCATGATTACACTCTAGTTAGACATAGTATTAAGGAATAAAATACTAGGTTTACTGCTTAACCATTAAACTTTGTATATAAAACATCGACATAATCGGTTGAATGCTTTTGTGATTATGTATGGGTATAAGGTGGAGATTTCGAAGTAAATTCATGAACTTGTTTTGTGAATCGAAAAAGGAAATCGCCAGGCATTATTGGTAATGTTATTCATTGCATCTTTTGAACTACCAATATGTGTGATCAGTATAACCGCTCATGACTTGTTTATGTTCTTGGTAAAACTATTCACAAAGGCCTGACTTTTGTATTGGTATGACTTTTATTAGTGAAACCGATCTTAAGTAATCACCTGAGATGCTATGATCGATTCTGTGTTTTTGTGTATGACCAACTCTGGGTAAAGGGGAACCGATCCTAGTAAGAGGTGCAACACATCACAAAGGGGAATCGATCCTTGTATGAGGTGCATCAGGTTTATAGCAGAAAGGGGAACCGATCCTATGGACATGTGCAACACGTTTTTAGGCAAAGGGGAACCAATCCTATGGACATGTGCAACACATTCAAGTTAGATACCATATATTGTGGGGAACCGATCCTAGTACCTAGTCAACCGAATTTTGAAAAGCTAGTGTGACTATGCACATTACTCACATGGAGGTAGAACCGAAACTTGTTTTGGTAGAACCGGTACACCCATGATTTGTGATTGAATGTTATTTGATCAATCACATAGTTCTTGAAAGTCAGGTGAACCAATTATAAACTTGTTTGGAACTGTGACAAATCGGTTTCAAGGTTGTGAGTATGAAAGAGGACTTACAAAGTAAGGATGTCGACATACTTTGAACACGTGCTGTGAATGTTTATTATTTAATTTTTCAAAGTTATTTCTTAATAGCTAAGGGAAGAGAATCCCATGAGCGAAACATAAATAAGTTAAGAATCTTTTAATTAAGGTTATTAATTTCATTTTTAGGAAAATAAGAATTAGTAATGTGCATTACAAATTAAAGATTTTCTGAGAGATTTCGATCATTATTTTTGGACAGAGCATTTCCAGGAATTATGGAAACCGAATTTGTGCTTTAATGAATATCTTGAGAATATTTTCGGTTTTGGAAATTCCTTGGTGTCCAAACTTCCTAGTCTATAAATACTTGAAGTTTGCATTTCTAGCAAACTAATCCTTCGTGACAACAAACTTCCTCAGTTGTGTTGTTACTGGTGAAACTGCCTATTCGGAAAGAAGAGTAACCTAATTAAGCGAAATCTCTTACAGCCGCTCAATTTAAAGTCTTATTTGGGATTGAAAAGCTCTATTAGTATCGTTGGTGGGAAACTAGATAATTGCAGTTTATCTTTTGTTTTCGATTGATTTGATTGACTAACGGTTGTTGAATCTTTTATTGCACCTAGTTTTTTTTATTCTTGAGAATCTTCTGATATAAGGATTACTCAAACTAGATCAAAGATTTAACGTTTCTACGGATCTAAGTTTTTCTAGATCTGTAAGATAGATTCATTGATTTTCCACCGTTAACAAATTCCGTTCTGTGCGACAAATCATAAGGAATCAAGTTTGTTTTTGCAGATTAAATCGAAGATTGAATATTTTGAAGATTTGAAGAAGAAGTTGTTGTGAACCATTAAGAAGATATATTAGATTTAGTCCTAAAGAGAACGCTTGTTCTATCAGGATATATCTATCTAATATCAAATATCTATTGAGAACTTCGGTTCTGCTAGATATTATCAAATCAAGAATACTGCTGAAGCTGAGTAACTAGGATTTTAGCTTACTTAGTATTGTCTACACGAAGTTACAGGTTTACTTTTGTAGCGTCTTAATTCAATTGAGTATTCAAAACTGGACTAGGTCCCGGGGTTTTTCTGCATTTGCGGTTTCCTCGTTAACAAAATTCTGGTGTGTGTGCTTTACTTTATTTCCGCATTATAATTGTTTTTAATTATAATTAAAGTAAATACACTTGTACGTTAATTAGGAACACTATATTTATCTTATAAGGTTTCGATTATCAAGTGAACACTTTGTCGTAGTATTGTCTCGATTTCGTATCCATAGACGATCACACAAAGTGTATTGGATTTCTCCAATTGTTTGATATAATTATTCACGTGTTGGGCCAGTCCGGACTAACCCTATTTCAAGTGGACTATGTGTTGAAATATTCCTTGAGTGATTGTTGCTCCAATAGGTTTATACACGGTAGAGATTGAATAGGTTGTGATCAAATAAAAATACTGTGGTATTTGGGTACCATCGTCTTTTGAATTGTTATCAGAGCAGGAAAACACGAATGTATCTAACAATGTGTTTGGCGTGATCCAACCTATAAAGTTTTGAACCAAATGATGATTGATTCGGTTAACGTACCTCCAGGGTTTGATGGCTCAAACTATCTTTGGTGGAAAATGTCTATGCAGTCTTTTCTTCAAGATCATGACTTTAACACTTGGGTTTTAGTTATTGATGGGTATGTACACCCAAAAGTACTGGTCAACAACTCAACCACTGAGTTTAGACTAAAGGAATTAAAGAATTCAATGATAAGAAGAAAAATTGCTTTCGAAGCAAAATTCTTATGGATTAAACGCCATTCTCGAACCTCCATCATCATGTAACCAAGTGTAAAACATCAAAGAAGGCTTGAGTATTCTTAATATCATATATGAAGGGAATGTCTCTGAAAAAGAAGCTAGACTTCAAACCTGTCTTCTAGATGGGAAAATCTTCATATGGATGAAGACGATACCTTTGATGATTTGATCAAAAACTTTCTGAAATAGTGAATGCCTCTTATGCTTTAGAAAAACTATTTCAGATAAAGATATTGTGTGTAAAATTCTAAGGTCTTTACCACCAAGGTACGATCTAAAAAGGCATGCCATCATGGAAGCTAATGATATTTCCACACTATCTAGAAGCGCTCTAGTAGGTAAATTAAAGATCTTTGACCTTGAATACCAATTCAAGAATGAAGAGAGTATTACCCTTAAAGCTGTAACTAAGACTTGTTCTTCGGATACAAAAACTGAGAATTATACGACTGCACGACAATTTAGAAAGTTATTAAGACAAAAGAAAATGAGTTCTTCAAAAGATGCATCTTCTCCTTCTAAAAACACAGAAATATGTAAAGAATAGAGAAAAAAATAATTGTGATAGCTCTAATTGTTCCAAGGATCAAGAGAACAAAGATTTTCATGAAACTGTTGAATGCACACCTGAAAAGGATACTGAAGTAACTTTAGAGTCAAAGTCACTTGAATGTGATAAACTTTGCAAAGAGAATGAAGTCTTAAAAGGGAAACTTGATATTATGTATAAGGATATAGAACGTGTAAGCAATGGTCAAACTTATCTTGAAGTCTCAAAAGAATACATAAAACAAAAAGGTGATGATCGAGATGCTGGAATTAAAGGCACTCGACTGTGATCTTCGTGAAGAGAATGAAAGATTGAAAAAGGAACTTGATGATCTGTATGAGGATATCGAAATTATAAGCAATGAGCAAGATTATCTTGGAGCCATGAGAAGTTATAGAGAGCAAATCGAAGAAAGTCATGATCGAGAAAGGAAACTATATAGAGTTGGAGAACCTAAAGAACACTGAGGTAAGTAATTCTACGAATCTGAAATTTCTTTAGATTATAAAGTTCAAGTTGATAAATTTAAGGTTGATCTAGATAATGCTCTCGAAAAAATTAAAATGTTGGAGAAAGAGAATATGAGTCTAAAACGGACTTGAAAAAGTTCGATAGTAGCTCCAAACAACTTGACTCAATGTTGAAATCAACTAGAGTTCCTCGTGACACGCGAGGATTGGGATACAAAGGTAAACAAACTTTGAATACTAAACAGAAACAAAGTTTGTAAAGACTAAAGACTTTGCTGAAGAAATTGCTTCAAAAGTTGTCACAAAATTGCCTCTTCCAAAGAAAAATCTGTAGCCCTTCATCTTCAGCAAAGGAAGGAAACGTAAAATCCGTCAAACTCCAATGAAGAGAATCCACAACAAGGTAACACTAAACCCCATGTTTCGTATGTTGTTACTAAGCATTGCTCTTACTGTGAAAATAAAGGATACTTGGAAAGGGGGTGCAGATTCCGTAAAGGAATAAGAAAGCCATAGATGCACGTTTCCAAAAAATTGGCTAAACTCAATAATGCTTCTCGTGCTAAATCAGGACATCATTGTCCAAAAAATGAGCAAAAACTTATTGTAATGATAGTTCAGAGTTTTCTTATCAGGCTTCTACAAAGTTTTCTCATTATCTCTCAAACAATAAAAGGAGAGTAAACGTTGTAAAGACAAGATCTGATATTCCAAATTGGAAAAAGACTAACTCTCAGAGTTTTCAACATTTCAGTTACCCTAATGTTTCCTCAAGAGATTCATCTTGGATTTCAGGAGGAATAATATGAAGAACAAAGCTTATTCTGTAAAACCCATTTCTAAATGGAGTCCAAAGTCTTCTCTAAAGACAACCAGGAAGGTATCAAAAGATAGTCACAATGACGACACTCGAATGATAAGTTTCAATACTCATGACATTCAAATATTTGTGTTAAACGTTCTTGATCAAATGAATGTAGCTCCATGTCGTTATCGTTATATGAGATAATCAATCTCATATCGGTTACCTTTTTATGATCTTGTGACTTTTGATTTAGAAAATTCATATCTAACCTTTTAGGTTGCTTAGTTAAATAATCATAAAAGGATGATGACAATTAATCTCATATGTGAGTCACGATTATACTATTATCAATTATTTTCTCATAATTGTGTTATATAGTATACATATGAGTCCTTGTTATTAGCTATTACTATTGGCACGTAATAGTTAAAAAACCTTTCAACCTTTCTCTGGTAAAGGTTGCTTTTGCTGTTCTTATGTCCTTGCAAAAGGATGAAAAAACAATGAGGAAAAGAGGATGCAAAATTTGAGGTAACAAATTTGTTAGTTAATCATTTTCTTGTTTAAGAAAAGCATGATTTTTATTCTATATATTTGTTGCTTTTTCTTAACAAAATTTCGGTACAATTGATGTTTATTCCATTATGTTGTATGGATGTATAGGTGATTCAATTATTTCCGGTTAAGAAAAACTATTGTTATCTTGCTTTATTGTGTGGTATCAATTGTTTAGGCTTACAAAATTTCGGTGCAATTGCGGTGCTTTAATGTCTATGTTGTTTCAATTGCTTCCGGTTGAGGTGAATAATTATGCAAGTTTATTTATTTTGGGTTTGTATGAATTATTTATGGCTTAAAAAAAAAATGTATACGAGATGAATTGTTTAGTCCAATTCGATTCCGGGTAAGAGAATATAAGTTAATTCTAATCTTAGTTAAACTTATCAAAGTGGAGGTTTCGATTATTCAAGTCTAATCAAATTCTTTTACAAGAAATACTAGTTAACTAACCTATTACTTGTCTTGTTTAAAAAGTGAACGGTCTAAGTTATATGGATAATTAGAACCTGATGAGAAAAAAGAGTTATCTTTATTTTGGTCTTATCGAACAAAGCGGTTTGTATTTGTACAATCAGTTTAGAAAAGGAACTAAGGTGCTTAGTTGATTTCTGGTTTGCTAAACTATTTGGGAAAATTGCTTCGGGCAATTATTTCCTTGGTAACATATCAAACAAATTACTTGTAGTTTCAGTTTTGACGTTGGTTATCAGAAATGGTGTGTGGAACCCTCGCGCTTAATTCTACAGGTTGCAAGTCATTTTGAGACTTGTAAGATCCTTTCGGTTTGTCCTTTATTTTTTTCGTTTCTTTGTCAATTTGTGACAAAAGGGGGGAGAAATATATGGACTAAACAATGATACTGGTATCGATTTTATATTGATTGGTATCACTAAGGGAATTGACATTGGTGCTTAAACGTTTATTTAACAAAAGATTAAAAGCTAGACTAAGGGGGGGGGGGGGTAACATATCATTACAAAGGGAATGACAAAGACGTGCGGATTGAAAATCTACGTATCTCACCATTAAGGGGAGTATTAGCTTTGTTATTATAATGTCAACAATGACATTTATTTTTGAATACATGCAGATTAGTATGAGTTATTTTTGTAATTCATTTATCTCCATATGTAATAGAGTTTTGTCACTAAATTGACAAAGGGGGAGATTGTTAGATCACTGCTCGGTTGAACCCACCAAGCGTTGGTATGTCAAGATTGGTTGTCATATTTAGTTCCAAAACTCGAGTCGCTTAATTTGTAAACCACAGTCAACTTCAATGGGTTAGACTATAAATGATAGAAGTATTGTGCTCCAGTTATTCACAAAGATCTGAAGATGGATTGAAGACAATAAAGGCATTATCTTTCAGCTTGAAGTTAGTAACTACGACTTGACTTGTTCCATATCTATCTTGTTTCTTTCAAGTCGTGTATATTGAAAACAAAACTGCGAAGCATGATTACACTCTAGTTATACATAGTATTAAGGAATAAAATACGAGGTTTACTGCTTAACCATTAAACTTTGTATATAAAACATCGACATAACCGGTTGAATGCTTTTGTGATTATGTATGGGTATAAGGTGGAGATTTCGAAGTAAATTCATGAACTTGTTTTGTGAATCGAAAAAGGAAATCGCCAGGCATTATTGGTAATGTTATTCATTGCATCTTTTGAACTACCAATATGTGTGATCAGTATAACCGCTCATGACTTGTTTATGTTCTTGGTAAAACTATTCACAAAGGCCTGACTTTTGTATTGGTATGACTTTTATTAGTGAAACCGATCTTAAGTAATCACCTGAGATGCTATGATCGATTCTGTGTTTTTGTGTATGACCAACTCTGGGTAAAGGGGAACCGATCCTAGTAAGAGGTGCAACACATCACAAAGGGGAATCGATCCTTGTATGAGGTGCATCAGGTTTATAGCAGAAAGGGGAACCGATCCTATGGACATGTGCAACACGTTTTTAGGCAAAGGGGAACCAATCCTATGGACATGTGCAACACATTCAAGTTAGATACCATATATATGTGGGGAACCGATCCTAGTACCTAGTCAACCGAATTTTGAAAAGCTAGTGTGACTATGCACATTACTCACATGGAGGTAGAACCGAAACTTGTTTTGGTAGAACCGGTACACCCATGATTTGTGATTGAATGTTATTTGATCAATCACATAGTTCTTGAAAGTCAGGTGAACCAATTATAAACTTGTTTGGAACTGTGACAAATCGGTTTCAAGGTTGTGAGTATGAAAGAGGACTTACAAAGTAAGGATGTCGACATACTTTGAACACGTGCTGTGAATGTTTATTATTTAATTTTTCAAAGTTATTTCTTAATAGCTAAGGGAAGAGAATCCCATGAGCGAAACATAAATAAGTTAAGAATCTTTTAATTAAGGTTATTAATTTCATTTTTAGGAAAATAAGAATTAGTAATGTGCATTACAAATTAAAGATTTTCTGAGAGATTTCGATCATTATTTTTGGACAGAGCATTTCCAGGAATTATGGAAACCGAATTTGTGCTTTAATGAATATCTTGAGAATATTTTCGGTTTTGGAAATTCCTTGGTGTCCAAACTTCCTAGTCTATAAATACTTGAAGTTTGCATTTCTAGCAAACTAATCCTTCGTGACAACAAACTTCCTCAGTTGTGTTGTTACTGGTGAAACTGCCTATTCGGAAAGAAGAGTAACCTAATTAAGCGAAATCTCTTACAGCCGCTCAATTTAAAGTCTTATTTGGGATTGAAAAGCTCTATTAGTATCGTTGGTGGGAAACTAGATAATTGCAGTTTATCTTTTGTTTTCGATTGATTTGATTGACTAACGGTTGTTGAATCTTTTATTGCACCTAGTTTTTTTTATTCTTGAGAATCTTCTGATATAAGGATTACTCAAACTAGATCAAAGATTTAACGTTTCTACGGATCTAAGTTTTTCTAGATCTGTAAGATAGATTCATTGATTTTCCACCGTTAACAAATTCCGTTCTGTGCGACAAATCATAAGGAATCAAGTTTGTTTTTGCAGATTAAATCGAAGATTGAATATTTTGAAGATTTGAAGAAGAAGTTGTTGTGAACCATTAAGAAGATATATTAGATTTAGTCCTAAAGAGAACGCTTGTTCTATCAGGATATCTAATATCAAATATCTATTGAGAACTTCGGTTCTGCTAGATATTATCAAATCAAGAATACTGCTGAAGCTGAGTAACTAGGATTTTAGCTTACTTAGTATTGTCTACACGAAGTTACAGGTTTACTTTTTGTAGCGTCTTAATTCAATTGAGTATTCAAAACTGGACTAGGTCCCGGGGTTTTTCTGCATTTGCGGTTTCCTCGTTAACAAAATTCTGGTGTGTGTGCTTTACTTTATTTCCGCATTATAATTGTTTTTATATTATAATTAAAGTAAATACACTTGTACGTTAATTAGGAACACTATATTTATCTTATAAGGTTTCGATTATCAAGTGAACACTTTGTCGTAGTATTGTCTCGATTTCGTATCCATAGACGATCACACAAAGTGTATTGGATTTCTCCAATTGTTTGATATAATTATTCACGTGTTGGGCCAGTCCGGACTAACCCTATTTCAAGTGGACTATGTGTTGAAATATTCCTTGAGTGATTGTTGCTCCAATAGGTTTATACACGGTAGAGATTGAATAGGTTGTGATCAAATAAAAATACTGTGGTATATTTGGGTACCATCGTCTTTTGAATTGTTATCAGAGCAGGAAAACACGAATGTATCTAACAATATGTGTTTGGCGTGATCCAACCTATAAAGTTTTGAACCAAATGATGATTGATTCGGTTAACGTACCTCCAGGGTTTGATGGCTCAAACTATCTTTGGTGGAAAATGTCTATGCAG
This sequence comes from Papaver somniferum, assembly GCF_003573695.1. Taxonomy (NCBI): domain Eukaryota; kingdom Viridiplantae; phylum Streptophyta; class Magnoliopsida; order Ranunculales; family Papaveraceae; genus Papaver; species Papaver somniferum. The sequence goes on from NC_039365.1 coordinate 25,888,672, forward strand.
TCTTTTCTTCAAGATCATGACTTTAACACTTGGGTTTTAGTTATTGATGGGTATGTACACCCAAAAGTACTGGTCAACAACTCAACCACTGAGTTTAGACTAAAGGAATTTAAAGAATTCAATGATGAAGAAAAATTGCTTTCGAAGCAAAATTCTTATGGATTAAACGCCATTCTCGAAACCTCCATCATCATGTAACCAAGTGTAAAACATCAAAGAAGGCTTGAGATATTCTTAATATCATATATGAAGGGAATGTCTCTGAAAAAGAAGCTAGACTTCAAACCTTGTCTTCTAGATGGGAAAATCTTCATATGGATGAAGACGATACCTTTGATGATTTTGATCAAAAACTTTCTGAAATAGTGAATGCCTCTTATGCTTTAAGAAAAACTATTTCAGATAAAGATATTGTGTGTAAAATTCTAAGGTCTTTACCACCAAGGTACGATTCTAAAAGGCATGCCATCATGGAAGCTAATGATATTTCCACACTATCTAGAAGCGCTCTAGTAGGTAAATTAAAGATCTTTGACCTTGAATACCAATTCAAGAATGAAGAGAGTATTACCCTTAAAGCTGTAACTAAGACTTGTTCTTCGGATACAAAAACTGAGAATTATACGACTGCACGACAATTTAGAAAGTTATTAAGACAAAAGAAAATGAGTTCTTCAAAAGATGCATCTTCTCCTTCTCAAAAAACACAGAAATATGTAAAGAATAGAGAAAAAAATAATTGTGATAGCTCTAATTGTTCCAAGGATCAAGAGAACAAAGATTTTCATGAAACTGTTGAATGCACACCTGAAAAGGATACTGAAGTAACTTTAGAGTCAAAGTCACTTGAATGTGATAAACTTTGCAAAGAGAATGACAGTCTTAAAAGGGAAATTGATATTATGTATAAGGATATAGAACGTGTAAGCAATGGTCAAACTTATCTTGAAGTCTCAAAAGAATACATAAAACAAAAAGGTGATGATCGAGATGCTCTGGAATTAAAGGCACTCGACTGTGATCTTCGTGAAGAGCATGAAAGATTGAAAAAGGAACTTGATGATCTGTATGAGGATATCGAAATTATAAGCAATGAGCAAGATTATCTTGGAGCCATGAGAAGTTATAGAGAGCAAATCGAAGAAAGTCATGATCGAGAAAGGAAACTATATATAGAGTTGGAGAACCTAAAGAACACTGAGGTAAGTAATTCTACTGAATCTGAAATTTCTTTAGATTATAAAGTTCAAGTTGATAAATTTAAGGTTGATCTAGATAGTGCTCTCGAAAAAATTAAAATGTTGGAGAAAGAGAATATGAGTCTGAAAACGGACTTGAAAAAGTTCGATAGTAGCTCCAAACAACTTGACTCAATGTTGAAATCAACTAGAGTTCCTCGTGACACGCGAGGATTGGGATACAAAGGTAAACAAACTTTGAATACTAAACAAGAAACAAAGTTTGTAAAGACTAAAGACTTTGCTGAAGAAATTGCTTCAAAAGTTGTCACAAAAGATTGCTCTTCCAAAGAAAAATCTGTAGCACCTTCATCTTCAGCAAAGGAAGGAAAACGTAAAATCCGTCAAACTCCAATGAAAGAGAATCCACAACAAGGTAACACTAAACCCCATGTTTCGTATGTTGTTACTAAGCATTGCTCTTACTGTGAAAATAAAGGATACTTGGAAAGGGGGTGCAGATTCCGTAAAGGAATAAGAAAGCCATAGATGCACGCGTTTCCAAAAAATTGGCTAAACTCAATAATGCTTCTCGTGCTAAATCAGGACATCATTGTCCAAAAAATGAGCAAAAAACTTATTGTAATGATAGTTCAGAGTTTTCTTATCAGGCTTCTACAAAGTTTTCTCATTATCTCTCAAACAATAAAAGGAGAGATAACGTTGTAAAGACAAGATCTGATATTCCAAATTGGAAAAAGACTAACTCTCAGAGTTTTCAACATTTCAGTTACCCTAATGTTTCCTCAAGAGATTCATCTTGGATTTCAGGAGGAAATAATATGAAGAACAAAGCTTATTCTGTAAAACCCATTTCTAAATGGAGTCCAAAGTCTTCTCTAAAGACAACCAGGAAGGTATCAAAAGATAGTCACAATGACGACACTCGAATGATAAGTTTCAATACTCATGACATTCAGAATATTGTGTTAAACGTTCTTGATCAAATGAATGTAGCTCCATGTCGTTATCGTTATATGAGATAATCAAGTCTCATATCGGTTACCTTTTTATGATCTTGTGACTTTTGATTTAGAAAATTTCATATCTAACCTTTTAGGTTGCTTAGTTAAATAATCATAAAAGGATGATGACAATTAATCTCATATGTGAGTCACGATTATACTATTATCAATTTATTTCTCATAAGTTGTGTATATAGTATACATATGAGTCCTTGGTATTAGCTATTACTATTGGCACGTAATAGTTAAAAAACCTTTTCAACCTTTCTCTGGTAAAGGTTGCTTTTGCTGTTCTTATGTCCTTGCAAAAGGATGAAAAAACAATGAGGAAAAGAGGATGCAAAATTTGAGGTAACAAATTTGTTAGTTAATCATTTTCTTGTTTAAGAAAAGCATGATTTTATTCTATATATTTGTTGCTTTTTCTTAACAAAATTTCGGTACAATTGATGTTTATTCCATTATGTGTGTATGGATGTATAGGTGATTCAATTATTTCCGGTTAAGAAAAACTATTGTTATCTTGCTTTATTGTGTGGTATCAATTGTTTAGGCTTACAAAATTTCGGTGCAATTGCGGTGCTTTAATGTCTATGTTGTTTCAATTGCTTCCGGTTGAGGTGAATAATTATGCAAGTTTATTTATTTTGGTTTGTATGAATTATTTATGGCTTAAAAAAATAAAATGTATACGAGATGAATTGTTTAGTCCAATTCGATTCCGGGTAAGAGAATATAAGTTAATTCTAATCTTAGTTAAACTTATCAAAGTGGAGGTTTCGATTATTCAAGTCTAATCAAATTCTTTTACAAGAAATACTAGTTAACTAACCTATTACTTGTCTTGTTTAAAAAGTGAACGGTCTAAGTTATATGGATAATTAGAACCTGATGAGAAAAATAGAGTTATCTTTATTTTGGTCTTATCGAACAAAGCGGTTGTATTTGTACAATCAGTTTAGAAAAGGAACTAAGGTGCTTAGTTGATTTCTGGTTTGCTAAACTATTTGGGAAAATTGCTTCGGGCAATTATTTCCTTGGTAACATATCAAAACAAATTACTTTGTAGTTTCAGTTTTGACGTTGGTTATCAGAAATGGTGTGTGGAACCCTCGCGCTTAATTCTACAGGTTGCAAGTCTATTTTGAGACTTGTAAGATCCTTTCGGTTTGTCCTTTATTTTTTCGTTTCTTTGTCAATTTGTGACAAAAGGGGGGAGAAATATATGGACTAAACAAGTGATACTGGTATCGATTTTATATTGATTGGTATCACTAAGGGAATTGACATTGGTGCTTAAACGTTTATTTAACAAAAGATTAAAAGCATAGACTAAGGGGGGGGGGGGGGGGGTTGAATGCTTTTGTGATTATGTATGGGTATAAGGTGGAGATTTCGAAGTAAATTCATGAACTTGTTTTGTGAATCGAAAAAGGAAATCGCCAGGCATTATTGGTAATGTTATTCATTGCATCTTTTGAACTACCAATATGTGTGATCAGTATAACCGCTCATGACTTGTTTATGTTCTTGGTAAAACTATTCACAAAGGCCTGACTTTTGTATTGGTATGACTTTTATTAGTGAAACCGATCTTAAGTAATCACCTGAGATGCTATGATCGATTCTGTGTTTTTGTGTATGACCAACTCTGGGTAAAGGGGAACCGATCCTAGTAAGAGGTGCAACACATCACAAAGGGGAATCGATCCTTGTATGAGGTGCATCAGGTTTATAGCAGAAAGGGGAACCGATCCTATGGACATGTGCAACACGTTTTTAGGCAAAGGGGAACCAATCCTATGGACATGTGCAACACATTCAAGTTAGATACCATATATATGTGGGGAACCGATCCTAGTACCTAGTCAACCGAATTTTGAAAAGCTAGTGTGACTATGCACATTACTCACATGGAGGTAGAACCGAAACTTGTTTTGGTAGAACCGGTACACCCATGATTTGTGATTGAATGTTATTTGATCAATCACATAGTTCTTGAAAGTCAGGTGAACCAATTATAAACTTGTTTGGAACTGTGACAAATCGGTTTCAAGGTTGTGAGTATGAAAGAGGACTTACAAAGTAAGGATGTCGACATACTTTGAACACGTGCTGTGAATGTTTATTATTTAATTTTTCAAAGTTATTTCTTAATAGCTAAGGGAAGAGAATCCCATGAGCGAAACATAAATAAGTTAAGAATCTTTTAATTAAGGTTATTAATTTCATTTTTAGGAAAATAAGAATTAGTAATGTGCATTACAAATTAAAGATTTTCTGAGAGATTTCGATCATTATTTTTGGACAGAGCATTTCCAGGAATTATGGAAACCGAATTTGTGCTTTAATGAATATCTTGAGAATATTTTCGGTTTTGGAAATTCCTTGGTGTCCAAACTTCCTAGTCTATAAATACTTGAAGTTTGCATTTCTAGCAAACTAATCCTTCGTGACAACAAACTTCCTCAGTTGTGTTGTTACTGGTGAAACTGCCTATTCGGAAAGAAGAGTAACCTAATTAAGCGAAATCTCTTACAGCCGCTCAATTTAAAGTCTTATTTGGGATTGAAAAGCTCTATTAGTATCGTTGGTGGGAAACTAGATAATTGCAGTTTATCTTTTGTTTTCGATTGATTTGATTGACTAACGGTTGTTGAATCTTTTATTGCACCTAGTTTTTTTTATTCTTGAGAATCTTCTGATATAAGGATTACTCAAACTAGATCAAAGATTTAACGTTTCTACGGATCTAAGTTTTTCTAGATCTGTAAGATAGATTCATTGATTTTCCACCGTTAACAAATTCCGTTCTGTGCGACAAATCATAAGGAATCAAGTTTGTTTTTGCAGATTAAATCGAAGATTGAATATTTTGAAGATTTGAAGAAGAAGTTGTTGTGAACCATTAAGAAGATATATTAGATTTAGTCCTAAAGAGAACGCTTGTTCTATCAGGATATCTAATATCAAATATCTATTGAGAACTTCGGTTCTGCTAGATATTATCAAATCAAGAATACTGCTGAAGCTGAGTAACTAGGATTTTAGCTTACTTAGTATTGTCTACACGAAGTTACAGGTTTACTTTTTGTAGCGTCTTAATTCAATTGAGTATTCAAAACTGGACTAGGTCCCGGGGTTTTTCTGCATTTGCGGTTTCCTCGTTAACAAAATTCTGGTGTGTGTGCTTTACTTTATTTCCGCATTATAATTGTTTTTATATTATAATTAAAGTAAATACACTTGTACGTTAATTAGGAACACTATATTTATCTTATAAGGTTTCGATTATCAAGTGAACACTTTGTCGTAGTATTGTCTCGATTTCGTATCCATAGACGATCACACAAAGTGTATTGGATTTCTCCAATTGTTTGATATAATTATTCACGTGTTGGGCCAGTCCGGACTAACCCTATTTCAAGTGGACTATGTGTTGAAATATTCCTTGAGTGATTGTTGCTCCAATAGGTTTATACACGGTAGAGATTGAATAGGTTGTGATCAAATAAAAATACTGTGGTATATTTGGGTACCATCGTCTTTTGAATTGTTATCAGAGCAGGAAAACACGAATGTATCTAACAATATGTGTTTGGCGTGATCCAACCTATAAAGTTTTGAACCAAATGATGGTTGATTCGGTTAACGTACCTCCAGGGTTTGATGGCTCAAACTATCTTTGGTGGAAAATGTCTATGCAGTCTTTTCTTCAAGATCATGACTTTAACACTTGGGTTTTAGTTATTGATGGGTATGTACACCCAAAAGTACTGGTCAACAACTCAACCACTGAGTTTAGACTAAAGGAATTTAAAGAATTCAATGATGAAGAAAAATTGCTTTCGAAGCAAAATTCTTATGGATTAAACGCCATTCTCGAAACCTCCATCATCATGTAACCAAGTGTAAAACATCAAAGAAGGCTTGAGATATTCTTAATATCATATATGAAGGGAATGTCTCTGAAAAAGAAGCTAGACTTCAAACCTTGTCTTCTAGATGGGAAAATCTTCATATGGATGAAGACGATACCTTTGATGATTTTGATCAAAAACTTTCTGAAATAGTGAATGCCTCTTATGCTTTAAGAAAAACTATTTCAGATAAAGATATTGTGTGTAAAATTCTAAGGTCTTTACCACCAAGGTACGATTCTAAAAGGCATGCCATCATGGAAGCTAATGATATTTCCACACTATCTAGAAGCGCTCTAGTAGGTAAATTAAAGATCTTTGACCTTGAATACCAATTCAAGAATGAAGAGAGTATTACCCTTAAAGCTGTAACTAAGACTTGTTCTTCGGATACAAAAACTGAGAATTATACGACTGCACGACAATTTAGAAAGTTATTAAGACAAAAGAAAATGAGTTCTTCAAAAGATGCATCTTCTCCTTCTCAAAAAACACAGAAATATGTAAAGAATAGAGAAAAAAATAATTGTGATAGCTCTAATTGTTCCAAGGATCAAGAGAACAAAGATTTTCATGAAACTGTTGAATGCACACCTGAAAAGGATACTGAAGTAACTTTAGAGTCAAAGTCACTTGAATGTGATAAACTTTGCAAAGAGAATGACAGTCTTAAAAGGGAAATTGATATTATGTATAAGGATATAGAACGTGTAAGCAATGGTCAAACTTATCTTGAAGTCTCAAAAGAATACATAAAACAAAAAGGTGATGATCGAGATGCTCTGGAATTAAAGGCACTCGACTGTGATCTTCGTGAAGAGCATGAAAGATTGAAAAAGGAACTTGATGATCTGTATGAGGATATCGAAATTATAAGCAATGAGCAAGATTATCTTGGAGCCATGAGAAGTTATAGAGAGCAAATCGAAGAAAGTCATGATCGAGAAAGGAAACTATATATAGAGTTGGAGAACCTAAAGAACACTGAGGTAAGTAATTCTACTGAATCTGAAATTTCTTTAGATTATAAAGTTCAAGTTGATAAATTTAAGGTTGATCTAGATAGTGCTCTCGAAAAAATTAAAATGTTGGAGAAAGAGAATATGAGTCTGAAAACGGACTTGAAAAAGTTCGATAGTAGCTCCAAACAACTTGACTCAATGTTGAAATCAACTAGAGTTCCTCGTGACACGCGAGGATTGGGATACAAAGGTAAACAAACTTTGAATACTAAACAAGAAACAAAGTTTGTAAAGACTAAAGACTTTGCTGAAGAAATTGCTTCAAAAGTTGTCACAAAAGATTGCTCTTCCAAAGAAAAATCTGTAGCACCTTCATCTTCAGCAAAGGAAGGAAAACGTAAAATCCGTCAAACTCCAATGAAAGAGAATCCACAACAAGGTAACACTAAACCCCATGTTTCGTATGTTGTTACTAAGCATTGCTCTTACTGTGAAAATAAAGGATACTTGGAAAGGGGGTGCAGATTCCGTAAAGGAATAAGAAAGCCATAGATGCACGCGTTTCCAAAAAATTGGCTAAACTCAATAATGCTTCTCGTGCTAAATCAGGACATCATTGTCCAAAAAATGAGCAAAAAACTTATTGTAATGATAGTTCAGAGTTTTCTTATCAGGCTTCTACAAAGTTTTCTCATTATCTCTCAAACAATAAAAGGAGAGATAACGTTGTAAAGACAAGATCTGATATTCCAAATTGGAAAAAGACTAACTCTCAGAGTTTTCAACATTTCAGTTACCCTAATGTTTCCTCAAGAGATTCATCTTGGATTTCAGGAGGAAATAATATGAAGAACAAAGCTTATTCTGTAAAACCCATTTCTAAATGGAGTCCAAAGTCTTCTCTAAAGACAACCAGGAAGGTATCAAAAGATAGTCACAATGACGACACTCGAATGATAAGTTTCAATACTCATGACATTCAGAATATTGTGTTAAACGTTCTTGATCAAATGAATGTAGCTCCATGTCGTTATCGTTATATGAGATAATCAAGTCTCATATCGGTTACCTTTTTATGATCTTGTGACTTTTGATTTAGAAAATTTCATATCTAACCTTTTAGGTTGCTTAGTTAAATAATCATAAAAGGATGATGACAATTAATCTCATATGTGAGTCACGATTATACTATTATCAATTTATTTCTCATAAGTTGTGTATATAGTATACATATGAGTCCTTGGTATTAGCTATTACTATTGGCACGTAATAGTTAAAAAACCTTTTCAACCTTTCTCTGGTAAAGGTTGCTTTTGCTGTTCTTATGTCCTTGCAAAAGGATGAAAAAACAATGAGGAAAAGAGGATGCAAAATTTGAGGTAACAAATTTGTTAGTTAATCATTTTCTTGTTTAAGAAAAGCATGATTTTATTCTATATATTTGTTGCTTTTTCTTAACAAAATTTCGGTACAATTGATGTTTATTCCATTATGTGTGTATGGATGTATAGGTGATTCAATTATTTCCGGTTAAGAAAAACTATTGTTATCTTGCTTTATTGTGTGGTATCAATTGTTTAGGCTTACAAAATTTCGGTGCAATTGCGGTGCTTTAATGTCTATGTTGTTTCAATTGCTTCCGGTTGAGGTGAATAATTATGCAAGTTTATTTATTTTGGTTTGTATGAATTATTTATGGCTTAAAAAAATAAAATGTATACGAGATGAATTGTTTAGTCCAATTCGATTCCGGGTAAGAGAATATAAGTTAATTCTAATCTTAGTTAAACTTATCAAAGTGGAGGTTTCGATTATTCAAGTCTAATCAAATTCTTTTACAAGAAATACTAGTTAACTAACCTATTACTTGTCTTGTTTAAAAAGTGAACGGTCTAAGTTATATGGATAATTAGAACCTGATGAGAAAAATAGAGTTATCTTTATTTTGGTCTTATCGAACAAAGCGGTTGTATTTGTACAATCAGTTTAGAAAAGGAACTAAGGTGCTTAGTTGATTTCTGGTTTGCTAAACTATTTGGGAAAATTGCTTCGGGCAATTATTTCCTTGGTAACATATCAAAACAAATTACTTTGTAGTTTCAGTTTTGACGTTGGTTATCAGAAATGGTGTGTGGAACCCTCGCGCTTAATTCTACAGGTTGCAAGTCTATTTTGAGACTTGTAAGATCCTTTCGGTTTGTCCTTTATTTTTTCGTTTCTTTGTCAATTTGTGACAAAAGGGGGGAGAAATATATGGACTAAACAAGTGATACTGGTATCGATTTTATATTGATTGGTATCACTAAGGGAATTGACATTGGTGCTTAAACGTTTATTTAACAAAAGATTAAAAGCATAGACTAAGGGGGGGGGGGGGGGTAACATATCATTACAAAGGGAATGACAAAGACGTGCGGATTGAAAATCTACGTATCTCACCTTTAAGGGGAGTATTAGCTTTGTTATTATAATGTCAACAATGACATTTATTTTTGAATACATGCAGATTATTATGAGTTATTTTTGTAATTCATTTATCTCCATATGTAATAGAGTTTTGTCACTAAATTGACAAAGGGGGAGATTGTTAGATCACTGCTCGGTTGAACCCACCAAGCGTTGGTATGTCAAGATTGGTTGTCATATTTAGTTCCAAAACTCGAGTCGCTTAATTTGTAAACCACAGTCAACTTCAATGGGTTAGACTATAAATGATAGAAGTATTGTGCTCCAGTTATTCACAAAGATCTGAAGATGGATTGAAGACAATAAAGGCATTATCTTTTAGCTTGAAGTTAGTAACTACGACTTGACTTGTTCCATATCTATCTTGTTTCTTTCAAGTCGTGTATATTGAAAACAAAACTGCGAAGCATGATTACACTCTAGTTATACATAGTATTAAGGAATAAAATACGAGGTTTACTGCTTAACCATTAAACTTTGTATATAAAACATCGACATAACCGGTTGAATGCTTTTGTGATTATGTATGGGTATAAGGTGGAGATTTCGAAGTAAATTCATGAACTTGTTTTGTGAATCGAAAAAGGAAATCGCCAGGCATTATTGGTAATGTTATTCATTGCATCTTTTGAACTACCAATATGTGTGATCAGTATAACCGCTCATGACTTGTTTATGTTCTTGGTAAAACTATTCACAAAGGCCTGACTTTTGTATTGGTATGACTTTTATTAGTGAAACCGATCTTAAGTAATCACCTGAGATGCTATGATCGATTCTGTGTTTTTGTGTATGACCAACTCTGGGCAAAGGGGAACCGATCCTAGTAAGAGGTGCAACACATCACAAAGGGGAGTCGATACTTGTATGAGGTGCATCAGGTTTATAGCAGAAAGGGGAACCGATCCTATGGACATGTGCAACACGTTTTTAGGCAAAGGGGAACCAATCCTATGGACATGTGCAACACATTCAAGTTAGATACCATATATATGTGGGGAACCGATCCTAGTACCTAGTCAACCGAATTTTGAAAAGCTAGTGTGACTATGCACATTACTCACATGGGGGTAGAACCGAAACTTGTTTTGGTAGAACTGTTACACCCATGGTTTGTGATTGAATGTTATTTGATCAATCACATAGATCTTGAAAGTCAGATGAACTAATTCTAAACTTGTTTGGAATTGTGGAAAATCGGTTTCAAGGTTGTAAGTATGAAAGAGGACTTACAAAGTAAGGATGTCAACATACTTTGAACACGTGCTATGAATGTTTATTATTTAATTTTTCAAAGTTATTCCTTAATAGCTAAGGGAAGAGAATCCCATGAGCGAAACATAAATAAGCTAAGAATATTTTAATTAAGGTTATTAATTTCATTTTTAGGAAACTAAGAATTAGTAATGTGCATTACAAATTAAAGATTTTCTGAGAGATTTCGATCATTATTTTTGGACAGAGCATTTCCAGAAATTATGGAAACCGAATTTGTTCTTTAATGAATATCTTGAGAATATTTTCGGTTTTGGAAATTCCTTGGTGTCCAAACTTCCTATTCTATAAATACTTGAAGTTTGCATTTCTATCAAACTAATCCTTCGTGACAAAAAACTTCCCCAGTTGTGTTGTTACTCGTGAAGCCGCTTATTCGGAGAGGAGATTAACCTAATTAGGAGAAATCTCTTACGATCGCTCAGTTAGAAGTCTTCTTTGGGATTGAGAAGCTCTATTAGTATCGTTGGTGGGAAACTAGATAATTGCAGTTTGTATTTTATTTTCGATTGATTTGATTGCGCCTAGTTTGTTTATTCTTGAGAACCGTCTCTTCTGATATAAGGCTCACTCAAACTAGATCAAAGATTTAACGTTTCTACGGATCTAAGTTTTTCTAGATCCGTAAGATAGATTCATTGATTTTCCATTGTTAACAGATTCCGTTCTGTGCGACAAATCATTAAGGAATCAAGTTTGTTTCTGCAAATTGTTATTTGGAATATTAAATCGAAGATTTGAAGAAGAAGTTGTTGTAAACCATTAAGAAGTTATATTAGATTTAGTCCTAAAGAGAACTCCTGTACTGCTAGGATATCTGGTATCAAATATCTATTGAGAACTTCGGTTCTGCTAGATATTATCAAATGAAGAATACTGCTGAAGCTGAGTAACTAGGGTTTAGTTTACTTAGTATTGTCTACACGAAGTTGCAGGTTTACTTTTTGTAGCGTCTTAATTCAATTGAGTATTCAAAACTGGACTAGGTCACGGGGTTTTTCTGCATTTGCGGTTTCCTCGTTAACAAAATTCTTGTGTGTGTGCTTTACTTTATTTCCGCATTATAATTTTTTTATAATTAAATTAAATACACTTGTACGTTAATTAGGCACTTGATATTTATCTTATAAGGTCTCGGTTATCAAGTGAACACTTTGTCGTAGTATTGTCTCAATTTCATATCCATAGACGATCACACAAAGTGTATTGGATTTCTCCAATTGTATGGTATAATTATTCACGTGTTAGGCCAGTCCGGACTAACCCTATTTCAAGTGGACACTGTGTTGAAATATTTCTTAAGTGATTGTTGCTCCAAGAGGTTTATACACGGTAGAGATTGAATAAGTTGTGATCAAATAAAAAGATTGTGGTGTATTTGGGTACCCTCCTCTTTTCATAAACACCATCGACTTTGATTTTGGTTACCTCCATGACAAGGACTTTGTTAATTATCTTTCCAAGTAAGCGATAATTTATGTAACCAAAAGACTCATTCCAAAGGTGTGTTGGTTCCACCTTGGTCAAATTGAAACATAGATTAAACTGAATATCTAAAAGATATCACTTATTTTTGCCACAATAAGTTACTTTTGCAGACTTATTTCAATATCACATCCTTCAACATTGAAGACAACCTTATGGCCTTTGTCACAAATAATTTGACTAACATATAAAAGATTAGCAATCATGAATTTCAAGCACTCCAGGAAGTTTGATCGTTCTTTTTTTACTAATATAGTAACAACTCCCATCTATAAAGGTTACATGTTCTCCTTTGAAATCGTCTGCATTTACAAACCACGAAAAATCAGCTGTCATGCGTTGACTACAACCACTGGAAGGGTGAAGTGCATTTTAGAGCAAACGCTCCCGTACTAACAGTATTTTTCCTTTTTGCAGAATACATGTTAGATTCTTCGTAATTCTTCTGACATTAGTATTGATGGTGGATTTTTGACGAAGGTCACATTCGTAAAATCACATCGGAAACCATGTATCTCTGATCGATGTCAGAATCATAAGATATTTGTATCCTCACGAATAGGTGAAGTGCAGTTCTGTAATATCATGGCGGTAATAATGTATAATAGCAATATTAAGTTTTCCGAGGCAGAGCTTTTAATATTCCATGCATTTCATTATTAAAAGCTGAAAGATTCAACACACTTTATTCTGAATTCGGAATTCATTCCTGGTGTCTGAATTAACCAAGGATAATATATGATTTTGATCACATCATATCTGGATGCTCCAAGATATATCATATGCTAGTATGGAGCAATGGATTAATTAAATCTAGTCGCAGTATTCATCAGATTGAATTCCTAGAAATTATGTACTAATTAGACCCTAAATAATCATCTACTCAGGATCCATGGTTCTTCTCAGTCGAACTCCATGGAAAGTAATGAGTATTTACCTTTGAGGCATCTGGGATGTCTCGAGTAAGCCCCGAGCAAGAGGCACGGGTGTATTCAGTGATGATGCTCAAAGGAGCATTCATGGAGGAACTAGGATTAGAAGTTTGATTAAAGAAGGAAAGAGAATAGATAAAATGATAATAAAATAATAAAGGAACCATGAGGGTAGGCCCACACGTCTAGCCGGCCGGCTATGCCGCCGGTTCTACCCGGCCCTCCCCCTTTTCCTTATTTTATTATTATTATTAAGAAGCCTAACGAGAAGAAACCAAGATGTCTATTACAAGTCGGTATGGGAAGCCTAGCGACAAGCTGGGCGCCAACACATGAAATAATTAATGGAAGGTAGAGTTAGCTCAGCTGGTCATCCCCGTTTTCCAAAGATTCATGCGTTCCAGGAGGTCCCAGGTTCGATCCCCCAATGGCGTAATATTGCAGGAATTAACATTGAAGGTAGAGTTAGCTTGCTCCCTTTCTGACACAATCTCAGATCCCCCCCCCCCACCCCCACACACCCCCGCTCCCTTGGATAGGTTACCATGAGGCTCGCTGGTAGGCTATCATGGCAACCTGTTCAATTAATGTAGTAGTGCGTTGTTGGAGCTTAGCTTGTTCGGGTTCCAACTAGTTAATGTAATACTCTTTATTATTATTATTAAGGTTTTGCTCTTTTAAGGATTCCTCTTTCGATCAAAACTCATGAAACTTCCATATTTTTCCATGAATCATGTGGTTAACAAAACAAGTGGTCCCGCAACCATGATTTGTCCTCTTACTACCATGAGAAATATTAAAATAATATTACTTTAGTACATTTAATAGTGGTACTTCTACCACTACTAAGAGTTTAAGTTAAACTTAAAATTTTCATACAAGGATGAAATAATGCTTAATCAACCACCAAAAAATATTAAAATTCTCAGCATTGGTCCGTGAAGAGCATGGCAACGCGGGCACATTACCATGACCGGTCATGGCCGACCCTTTGGATTGCAGAAGCCGATCCCACCTCTCTTGATGGTTTTGACCTAATTAATCATCTAGAGTCCATATTTGTTTCAAACTCCTTCCTACAAGTGGGATTGATGATCCACTCACCATCAGATGGTCCCACGACCACCAAAAGCCGGTCTTACACCTCTTGGTCGGTCCTTCCTCTCTCCATGACTAGGTTATACTACATATTGCTCAGCCAAGCATAATTTAATAATGATTAAACAACCATTAATCATCCTTTCATCAACTTCTCTGTAAACGAGTTTGGTAAATGCTCAGTCTAGCATCCAAAGTACTACACGGACGGTCCATCACTAGTAGAGGCGCTCCCTCTCTGGTTCATTGGTTGACTCCTAGTCGATCATCCGTTGATCATAATTAGGGTTTTTGAACTAAATGCTCTGTCTAGCATAAATTTAAACATGTTAAAACACAAATATTTTAACATTGATTCAACAATCAATATTTCAATTAATTAATTAAATAATATTTGATTAATATTTTTAATTAATACTTTATTTGGTATTGCTACCAATTATTCATGGATCTAGCAGTATTTGGTCTGACTAGTAATAATTGCTCTCATCATCAATGCTCTATCTGGTAATACCCTAATAGCTTTAGCTAGCAATGGATCACGACCAAAAGGGTTCAGAACCACCAATATTGATTCAACTATCAATATTTAATTGTTTAGAATAATATTCCTCATATGGATTCAGCTATCAGTATCCGAGTTGTAGTAATCCTCATGTTGATCCAGCTATCAATATTTGAGAATTTAACACTGATCCAGCTATCGGTATTTTATTGGTCCATCAATTAACATTTGGTTCGTCTTTTAACTATTATTTTAATATTATAATCTTTCCTCGTCATTCGACTGACTCATGACACATGGATTGAGAAAGACCTTTTATGATCATTCAACAACAATTATTTTCATAAGTGCTCAGTTGTGCCAACAAAGTGGTTTATTATTGATCCAACAATCTCATAAAACCATCACTAAATCGTTCAACCATCATTCTTTCTCCAACTTGCATACTGATAATTCAACACTGCAGGGCATGTTGTCATTTTAACATCCCATGTTTCATCTATCACAGTATTGACCTTCGTCAGTTCAGTTCATAAGACTCATAGTCTTAGGTCAAACATTTTCCACTCACACTTGAGACATCAATTCACGTCACATGGGGGAATATCACTACGATTTTGGTCTGGTGGTCTACAACACGTGCGATGTGAGGTACATCCACGATGAGAGTTGTGGTAAATTGTGTTGACAGTTAAGTAATAAATGGAGTAGTGGATGGTTGATCAACCCAGTCTTCCGCACAAAATGGAAATGATTTTTACATGATCTCCCACTTCCCCATTCTTCTATTACCTTCAATTGTCACCGCTTACAAGCGATTGATGTGATGTTATAGATAGGTTTCTAAATGTATGATCTGATAATGAACAATAACTAATCATCACTGTCAAGTTATCAAACACATTCAGGAGATTTCTCTTGTCTACACAAAGAATCATCTTTACAGCAGTTCAACACACACATCACCTACAGATCAATCTCCATTGATCTCCACACAATCTCAGATACCCTCCTTATAGACCGACCCTTCTCCTGCTCTTGTGACCGAATTGAACATGGAACAGACATTGTCTTGGTTTAGGACAGGGTATTAAATATTAGTCTCTCGAACTCAAAGTACTCCCGTGCAGTATATTTGTTTAAAGGTTCAGACGATTCACAACTCAGAGCACCTGCTTAAGCGAGCACTTGCCTCCTCCACCATTTTTTACCAGAAAACCTGTGAGCCGTTTTTACCCACAAAAAAATTGGCGACCGCAGTAGGAGATTAATCGCTCGATGGCAATTTAATTTCTCGAGATCGTCGTCGAAGATCAGATTCTGATCCCAATTAAAACCTTTCGAACAGTAATGTTCCTCCTCTCAACACTCATTCTCCTACGACGGCTAATGGAGAAATCCCAACCTTGGCCGAGTTAGCACTAATTCAAAGAATTCACACTAGGAATATGGATCTTATCAAGGAGACAGTAGAAAACATACTTGATCTTCTCGTCAGGATAACGGCCGACCTGAGTAACGCCTCCACACGCGATTTAGGACTTCCAGCACAGAGGGCGAATTTCTCGACAGATAACTCTCCTCAGATCGATGGTTTCACCATATGCAAAAATTCTGTATGCCAAGAAGCCACCTGCTTGATCAAATATCTATGTGAAATCCTACACTTCTCGAAAGATCAGCGGGATAAGGTATTCACCACGCTCAACAAGGTCTCTTCTGAAGTACTGTTGGTCCCATCACCATCATCGGAAGTCATAGAGGTATCTACGATGAGCGACTCTTCAATAAGTAACATTACCTTCTCTGAGGAAAACCAGATGGTGGAAGAGGAACACAACCGAGCTCTGTACGTGACTGCGCTCATCAATGACTTTGAGTTTAAACGAGATCTCATCGACAGAGGTGTTACTGCCAACGTTGTTCCTCTCAAAACCCTATAGGCGACCAAATTCCAACAATGCAAAATTGTTTGTCAACTGATCGTGATGACCGATTTTGAAGGAAACAAGACCAGTTCATACAGGTACACGTATTTATACCTAAAAGTAGGACCAATATACTTGACGGTCAAATTTCATGTGATCGTGAAAGAACCTGATTATCACATAATCATGGGGCGCACGTGGCTTCATGACAACAAAGTTGTCCCTTCTACTTATCATCAATGTATGAAGGTTCAACTCAACGACAAGGTCATTCGTATTAAAGCATCACTATCACCTTATGCTCCCGTCTATGATGCTGAATATTTCGAACCACGTGAAGGCATCCTCAATCCGCCCAAAAAAATATACGGCACACCACTTCCCAGTTGGACGTCAATTGAGGAAACTGATCCACCATCGACTTCAAGACCAGAAAGGAAAAAGGTACCCTCAAAGCCATTAGTTTCAATAAAGAAATGACACAAATTTAGGACCAACCATGATGCAGAAGGGAAAATAATCTATTACCGCCAAGATTAGCAATTACCAGGGGAGACTAGTGGAAGATCTCCCCGCCCAGAAAGATGTTACCATCTCGAAGAGAGTCGTGTGAAGAAATCCAGGATGCTCCACGACAATTTCAAGATGGCACCAATTCTACAACTGATGTTCTCGAAACAATCAATGTCGTAACAGACGAAAGACCTAGTCCCATATTGATCATCTCAACTCTGTCATTGGAGGAACAAGCATGGTTGGTGAGTTTCCTGAAGGAATATCAGGATATCTTCGCTTGTACATATGAAGAAATGCCAGGTCTAGATGAAAATCTAGTCACTCATCATCTTCATGTTATCGTTGGGTCCAAGCCTGTCAAAAAACCTCCTAGAAAATTCCGACATGACATCGAGGAGCAGATCAAGGTTGAAATTCAGAATCTATTGGTCGTTGGGTTCATCAAACCTATTCAACACCCAACCTGGCTTGCTAATGTGGTTTCTGTCAAAAAGAAGAACGGTCAGATTAGATGTTGTGTAGACTTCAGAAACCTAAACAGGTGATGTCCGAAAGATGATTTTCTTTTACCCAATATTGATATGATCATCGATGCGACTAGTGGTCACGGGATATTCTCATTCATGTATGGATACATTGGCTACAACCAAATCAAGATATATGAGCATGACGCCGTCAAGACAACGCAATTCCTTTCGGTTTGAAGAATGCAGGAGCCATTTATCAACGAGCCATGACTATGATCTTCCATGATATGATGCACAAACAAGTGGAGGATTATGTAGGTGATGTTGTTGTCAAAACAAGAACCCAAGCAACACACCTGGAAGTTCTACGGCAAGTCTTTGAACCGAGCAGAGACTACAAGCTGAGAATGAATCCACTGAAATGCACCTTTGGAGTGTCTTCCGGAAAATTCCTAGGATTTCAAGTGACAGAAGAAGGAATCAAAGTCGACCCCAGCAAAACACAAGCCATAACCATGATGCCCCAACCATGAACAGTGAAAGAACTTCAGATATTCATGGGCAGGGTAAATTATATACGACGATCTAAACTCATTGCTTCGTTCACTCCGCTACTAAAGAAAGGATCAAGTTTTATCTGGACATCCACTCAGCAAGATGCTTTCCAGAAGATACAAGAAATATTATTATCACTGGTTGTTATGAAATCCCCTGTGCAGGGACGAACATTGTTCCTTTACATTGTATCTAGTGAGGTCGCAGTTGGAGCACTCCTTGCTCAAGATGATGATGAGTGGATCGAGCGCCCAATATACTATTTCAGGCGTACCTTGAGGGATGCAGAACTTAGATATCCCGAAGCCTAAAGAGCTTGCCTGGCACTAGTCCATGCCATCTAGAAAATCAGACACTACCTGCTATGAACAGAGTTATACTGGTCGCTAAGGCTGATCCGATTAAATTACTATTATCCAAGCCTGCTTTGATAGGAAGGCCAGCAAATTGGTTGCTCCAGATATCGGAATTTGGCATAGTGTGTGTCTCTCCCAAAGCAATCAAAGTCCAAGCAGTCACGGACCTACTCGCAGCCTTTCCAAGAGAATATGTTACCATGATACACGAAGACATACCTGGGGAATTTCCAGAAATTTTAGTCATCAGAGAAGAAACGTGGATGATGTACTTCGATGGATCGGCTACACCTAGCAGCGATACTGGAGGAGCGTGGTGTGGTTTGGTGTCTCCATCCGGTGAAGTCTTTTCACACTCGTTCAAACCAGACTTCCAGTGTACTAATACTCGGCTGAATATGAAGCTTTCTTATTAGGGTTTTCACTGGAAAAGCAAGCAGGAGCTACACATCTGGAAATAATAGGTGATTCAAAATTGTTGGTCAATCAGATGAACGGAATATACTCTCTCAAAGAAGTATCTTTTTCCCCTTTCAGGACCGAGGAACAAAAGTTGTTGGCATTCTTTGCTGATGCCACAATCATCCACGCCGGACGTACTAATAACATGCATGTTGATTATCTGGAAACTCTTGCATCGAAGTTGCAATTTGAAGGTTCATAGAAATCTATATCGGTGCAGAGACGATCAGTTTCGTCTATATGAATCATGCAAGATGAAGATGTCAAGGTAAATGATTGGAGGGTACCCATCATCCGTGAATTGATCAGTTCACTTTCAGAAGGAAACATCAGTCTCAAGAAGTTAAAAAACTTTTCCTTTCTTCATGGAGCACTTTATTACCATAATCCATAAGGTTCATTATCGCGATGTCTTGGAGATGATGAAGCACAAGAAAAACTCAGTCGCATCCACGATGAGGTATGTGGAAAAACACAGGAAATAACCCTCTACAGGAGACTCCATCTTCTCGGGTACTATTGGCCTACCATGGAGACAGAAGCTAGACTGCTGCAATGATCTGCTCTAATTGTCAGTTGCCACCACATCAACTCGAAGCGTTGACCGTTCACCATGCCGGGAACTGGAGAGAAACCTACATCAAATACCTCCGTGATAGTGATATACCCTCGGAAAATAAAGAAGAAGTTCGGTTAACCCAGAAATCTAAGAGGTTCCTATTTCGTGACGGGATTCTGTATCGCAAAATTTTTTGGGGAAATCTACTGAGGTGCCTGTCAGAGCACGAAATCCCAGTAGTCTTAAAATAGATGCAGGATGGGGAGCATCAATGGAACAGGAAATTGTTTCTCCAGATCCATGAGAAAATTATTGGCCGACATGGAAGATGACGCAGCCGCATATGTTCAGAAATGCCATAAATTCCAAGTCCATGGTAATCTCATACACACCCCTTGCCTTCCATTACATCCAGTAAGTAGTCTATGGCCATCCCACATCTAGGTACTGGACAATATTAGAAAAATTAACCCTGTATCATAAAAAAAACACGAGTATATTATCACCGCAACTGAGTACTTCACCAAGTGGGTTGGAGTTATCCCTCTTCGCAGCACTACTGGCATCACCATCGCGGCATTCATCAAAGAATATATCGTATGCATATTTGGTGTTCCTAAACATATCATTAAAGATAATGGTTCCCCTTTTGCAAACAAACATGTAACCGAGTTACTCCAGGAGTATGGCGTTAAGCATATTTTCACCACACCATACCATCCGCAAGGGAATGGGAAAGCAGAGAGTACTAATAAGACTTTGATTCAGATTCTTGGTCGAACGGTGCATGATAATCCAAGGACCTGGAATGAGCAATTACCTATAACCTTGTGGGCATACCGGATTGCACCAAGGAGTTCGACTGGGACTTCTTCTTACTCCCTTGTCTACGATGCAGATGGTGTTCTCCCATCCGAAATCAAAGTTCCCTCAGCAATGATTGCAATGGCTAGTGGGATACAGTGGGATGAAGCTGGAATATCAAACGCCAGAGTTTATGACCTAGATATGGTTGAATCTAGAAGGTCTAAGGTCAAGAAATATATAGAAGCGTACAGACGAAGGGTTTCTAAAGCATACGACAAGACGATAAAACCTAGAACTTTTCAAGTAGGAGATATAGTACTGAAAAATGCAAAACATAGCAAGACATGTCTGCTCCAAAATTTGCACCTAAATGGGGAAGGTCCCTACGTGGTCATCAAAGCCGCTGTTAGAGCATAGCTCGGTTGAAACCACCAAGCGTTGGTATGTCAAGTTTGGTTGTCATATTTTAGTGAAAAAAAAATCATTTAAAGAGTCGCTTGATTATGTACTAGAGTCAACTTCGTATAGGTTAGCTTGAAAGTATTAGGATATGAGACATTACAAGTATTGCGAAAGACTTGAAGAAGTGAAGAAATAAGGAGCTACAACGACAACATCATCCTTCCACTTGAGGTTAATGATATTTGACTTGAACTGTTTCATTCTCTAACGCATCTTTCAAGTCATGCATATTGAAAACATAACTGCGAAGCATGAAAGATTATACTCTAGTTAGACGTAGTATTAAGGAATACAATACGAAGTTTATTGCTTAAACAATTAAAGTTTGTATATAAGACATCGACATAATCGTTTGAATGCTATTGTGATTATGTATGGGTATGAGGTGAAGATTTCATCCTAGAAAACAATGTTTTACATTCGTTTAAAGAAAGTACATTCATGAACTTGTTTTATGAATCGAAAGGGAAATCGCTAGGCTTATTGGTATTGTGATTCATTGCATATATTTTGAACTACCAATATGTGTGATTAGCATAAACGCTCGTGACTTGTTTATGTTCTTGGTAAAACTATTCACAAGGCCTGACTTTTGTATTGGTATGACTTTTATTAGTGAAACCGATCTTAAGTAATCACCTGAGATGGTATGATCGATCCTACGAAGAGGTGCAACCGATCACAAAGGGGAAATGATCCTTGTAAGAGGTGCAACACGTTATTAGCAGATGGGGGAACCGATCCTATGAACATGTGCAACACGTTTTTAGTGAAAGGAGAACCGATCCTTTGGACATGTGCAGCAAATACAAGTAGTTACCATAAGTATGTGGGGAACCGATCCTAGTACCTAGTCAACCGAATTTTTGGAAAGCTAGTGTGACAATGCACAGTACTCACATGGAGGTATAACCAAAACTTGTTTTGGTAGAATCGTTAAACCCATGCTTTGTGATTGAGTGTTCTTAATCAATCACATAGTTCTTGAAAGTCAGATGAACCAATTCTAAACTTGTTTGGAAGTGTGGAAAATCGGTTTCAAGATTGTAAATAAGAAAGAGGACTTACAAAGTAAAGATGTCGACATTCTTTGAAGATGTGCAGTAACGCTTATCTTTTAATGTTCAATGATATTCCTCAATAGCTAATGGAAATTTCTGGATCGAAATATAAGTTAAGAATCTTTTAATTAAGGTTATTAATTTTATTTTTAGAAAAATGAAAATTGGTAATGTGCATTTACTAATTGGAGATTTTCTAAGAGATTTTCGGTCAATGTTTGGACAAAGCATTTCCAGGAATTATGGAAACCGGATACGGAATATATTGCATATCTTGAGAATATTTTCGGTTTTGGAAATTCCTTGGTGTCCAAACTTCTTTGGTCTATAAATACCAAAGTTTGCATTTCGAGCGAACTAATTATCAGAGCCAGCAAAAAACTACCTAGTTGTTCCTGGTGGAACCGCCTATTCGGAAAGGAAAGTAACCTAATCAGGCGAAATCTCTTACGGCCGTGCAGTTTAAAGTCTTCTTTGGGATTGGGAAGCTCTATTAGTATCGTTGGTGGGAAACTAGATAGTTGCGGTTTATTATGAGTTTTCGATTGATTTGATTGACTAACGGTTGTTGAACTTTGATTGAACCTAGTTTTTTTATGCTTGAGAATCCTCTCTTCTGATATAAGATTCACTCAAACTAGATCGAAGTTCGACGGGGATCTTTAGACTGTTTGTAGATCAAAAGACGTCTTGTGATAATCCGTTGTTAACAGACTCCGTTCTGTGTGTGATTGATCACAAGATATTCAAGTTGATTGTGTGCATGTATTTATCGAAGATCTAAGAAGATTTGAAGACAAAGAAGACTTTGAAGATTTCTGATTTGGGTTCATAATCTTTGGTGTGCACAATACTTGTTTCGGTTAAAGAGGATCCAACTATAATCAGTTTATCCTTTTGGTAGATTGGATTGATTAGTTAAGTATATCGGCATCAATACGATTCTTTGTGATTCAAGGAATTGATTGAAAAATCTAGGAGATTACTTTGGTAGTCGTTAGTGGATAGATCTAAGGATCTGAAAAAGGAGTTTATTGAGATAAATGGAAGAGCCTTTTGTCGAACTCACATCACTTGGTTGAAAAGAGTTGATACCAAAAAGATTTTTTGTTCCTTTACTGTTTGGAATACGAACCAAAAAAATTGTTCCAAGTACGTGACTTATTCACAAGTCGGAGGCGTGGGAATACAGAAGGAACTAGGTAAACTATAGGTTTTGTTGTTTGGTCTCAACTATACGAAGTTGGTTTGATTTTGTATAGAGGCACAATCCTGAGAGTATTCAATTCTGGACAAGGTCCTGGGGTTTTTCTGCATTTGCGGTTTCCTCGTTAACAAAATCTTGTTGTGTCTTTTACTTTTCTATTTCCACAATTATAATTGTTTTTATTATAATTAGAAGTAAAATACACAAACGTTAATTCCTATTTACATGATAGTAATCTTATTGTGTTTGGTTAAGTCTGAACCTCTTATCAAGTAAACATACTTCGTTGTTGAATTGTCTTGATCTCGTATCCATAGACGATCACACGAAGTGTGAACCGATTATTTGTATTGTCTCGACTCATTCCATAGACAATCACTCAAGAAAACATTCTAAAATATTGAAAAATCCCAAACTCTCTAGAGTAGCCCGTCCAACAGTAAATAGTTCCTGATGTACACCGTCTCGAGCCTATTTTGATAATTTTCCGTCTTGATCCTCAAGTCTTGAATCTCCTTGTCCACCCTCACGGATTCCATATCCAGAGCCTTTTCTTCTTTTATTATGGCGTTTGCAGAAGAGACTATATTAGCTGCAATGGCCGCTTTATCTATCTTGATGATCTCGAGACGACGACGAATCCATATAATATTAAATCGAAGAGCTTCATCCCACAAGTAAAACTATTTGTTGTCGAAATCACGAAGATTCTTCTTTTTCATTTCCTCAATTACTAGCAACAATCCAGCTACAGCGGTTACTAGTAGCTTTGGATGGATTTTCCATACTTCCGAAGAGGCGATGTGACCGTATGTCTTCCAGATCTTGGTATACATGGCAGCATGGTGTTTTGGGACAATGAAACCACCCACATCCTGGGGATCACGACATGAGTTTTTCAGGAGAAGATCAAAAGGAAGCCCGACAGCTAGATATTCAAGAATAGAAATTCCCAATTCGACCTCGGGGGATTGACCGGTGGATTCATCATCAGTGACTGTTTTTTCACCACTAGAATCAACTCTTTCTTTCTGATTCTCCTCAATATCAACACGTATGTCTACCTGTCACATCAAAATATGCATTCAGTACTCGACATAAAATCTTGAAAATGATGAAGAAGGATAATTACCGTTGTAACTCTGTCATATCAATCAACATCCAGTGAGGTAGAGGCAAAACGAGCAGGAGATTTGATGGTCTGCTTGGGTCTCAGATTATAAGGAGAAGAAGAAGAAAGGAGATCTACTTTCTCTACCTGCAAAATAATTTATCAAATATCAACCGCGCAAGGAGATACCACTTATTTCTTACCAATTTAGGTGCGTTTCTGTGCTTGGAAAGAGATCTGAGGGAAGATGCACTACTGTCAGACATATTATGATGAGTATGAATGAAGCACCAAACCTTTGCTAAAAATGGAGGATATAGAGGAGAATGGAATAAGAGACACGAAACCCTAAAAGTTGAAAGCTATATGTTAATCCTCTAAGAGAAATCAGTTACGCTCTTATCGGGATTTGGTATTTCAAATGAAGATTATGCGGACGCGTGAAGACCAAGAACACTGGGGACTGGCGTAGTCAATCGTGACTACTCATTATTGCATCCCTAACACGTGGATATTTGTATGCTATCTTATAGATGATCCGGGTCGTCAGCCAAGACAGTTTGGAAGACTTGAGCGTTCAATCACAACCCTGTCAGCAGTTGTTTACGCTGTCATGTACAAAGTAGCGATCTGGGAGGGATTGGTGAAGAATCAAAGTACTAGTCATATGCCATTCTTTTTGTATGGGTGTTCTTTACAACATATCCAAAATTCAAGCTCATCGGATGAACGAACTAAGAGCAGTGGGTCAAAATTGGACATCGTCACTGTAGAAATTTTCCAGAATTCTTCTGGAACTTCTCTTATCGTTCATTTGAGCTTCTAAACGAGCTTAAAACTCAACAATCTTCTTTTCTATTTATGGGAAATTGTCTGGGCATGAAAAAGTTGGTTCAGACCGTCAAAAACCCACATCGGATGAAGTTTTTACAGCGTTTCTACCGAGGATACTATTTCTGGATTTTTTTTTAAAACCATAAGACTCTTGCTACGCGTATGGCTTATTCATGGATTCAGATAATCAATTCATAAGAAGAGGATGATGAAACAAGCAATTAGGGAATTATCATTCAAAAAGAGTCTACTTGGAATAATAGAAGAATTACTGGAACGATAAAACAAAATCTACAAAACTACGAAAAATAAAATATGATCATATCAAGCAGGAGGATCAGTCGTCAGATTCACCACTATCCGCGTACTTATCATTGATTTCCTCCTCGGGGTCTTCCTCTGGATAGGAATCCAAGCCTTCTTCTGGGTCTTCTTCCAGGCGATCATCTGGATCATTGTAAATTATATCTGAATATTCTTCTTCTTCTTGTTCGGCTTTGAGATCAGCTGCTACCAGTAGTTCGACATCACATCAGGAGAGTACGGCTCGACTTCACGATCAAAAGGCTTCCGTTCAAGGGAATATCTCACTGCATCGGAGTCTGACGCGACACCCTCAATATGAGCATGTTGCTCCTCCTCAGCTTCAATACTTTTATGTTCAAGACGACGACATTTTTGCTGAAACTCAACAAGTTTTTCATCCTCGGCTTTCCTCCTTTGAAACACCGAAAGTCAAAAATACAATACTTTGACCTAAAACTTCAATAATTTGTGAAAAATACTAAAATAATTTTTATTTCCATGGATGAAGCATCATGTTGCAGAGAAAAGTGAAAAAAAAAACTTACCGGAACTTGGTCGGTGCCGGCGTCGAAAGTTGGCCGGCCGACGAGATTTTCCAGCAAAGTCTGTTACCGACGGACGAATGGAAGAAGAAGAGATGGGTGTGCTCCTGCTCCTGGTCGGTGGTGGTGATGAAGGAATGTGGAAATAATTAAAAGGGTTTTACTCCCTTTTATATGTACTATTGGGGTTTTCTAATTTCGGTCGAATTAGGATTCCTCATTCAAAGCAGCGCCCGTGCTATACACGGGTCAACATGGTTCTTTTACCACCAAAATCAGCGTACCTTGTCATTTTATGCTCTATGAAATATGCCCAGTCACCAGACAAGAGCTCATACGACTGACAAACGCTCATTCAACGACCATTCGGCATAATTGGAGCATTATTGGATCTGACATCCTGGTAACATCTGACAACTAAGCTTACTTATTCGTTTTGCTTATGTTAATAAAAATCACCATCTATATGCATACTGTGTAACATGACTGTCCCACACTTAGCAGGGGACTTAATGTTGATGATGTATTTTTGACGAAGGTCATATTCGTAAAATCACATCGGAAACCATGTATATCTGATCAGTGTCAGAATCATAAGAAATTTGTATCCTCACAAAAAGGTGAATTAAAGTTCTGTAATATCATGGCGGAAATAATGTATAACAACAAATTAAGGTTTCTGAGGCAGAGCTTTTAATATTCCATGTATTTCATTATTAAAAGTTAAAAGATTCAGTACACTTTATTCTGGATTCTGAATTCATTCCTGGTGTCTAAATTAATCCAGGATAATATATGATGATGATCACATCATATCTGGATGCTCCTAGACATATTATATGCTAGTATAGAGCAATGGGTTAATTAAATCTAGTCGCAGTATTCATCGGATTGAATTCCTAGAAATTATGTACTAATTAGACCCTAAATATTCATCTACTCAAGATCCATGGTTCTTCTCAGTTGAATTCCAAGGAAAGTAATGAGTATTTACCTTTTGGGCATCTGGGACTCCGAGTAAGCCCGGGGCGAGAGGCACGAGTGTATTTAGTGATAATGCTCAAAGGAGCATTCAGTGGAGGAAATAGGATTGGAAGTCTGATTAAAGAAGCAAAGTGAAGAGATAAAATAATAAAAAACCCGTTAGAGTGGGCCCACACGGTTAGACGGCTGGCCATGCCGCCGGTTCTAGCCGTCCCTCCCCTCTTTTCCTTATGTTGTTATTATTATCATTATAATATTGCAGGAATTAACATGGAATTATTATTATGCCGTCGGTTCTAGCTGGTCATCCCCGTTTCCCAAAGTTTCATGCGCTCTAGGAGGTCCCAGGTTCGAGTCCCCAATGGCGTAATATTGCAGGAATTAACATGGAAGCTAGAGGTATCTTCCCCCCTTGTGACACAATTTCACCCCCCACCCCCACCCCCCCACCCCCATCCGCTTCGGCTCCCTTGGCTAGGTTACCCATGAGGCTCGCTGGTAGGCTAGCACGACAACCTGTTCAATTAATGTAGTAGTACGTTGTTGGAGCTTAGCTTGTTTGGCTTCCAACTAGTTAACGTAATACTCATTATTAGTTAATGTACGTTGTTGGATTTTTCCTCCTCTCGTTTTTTTTTTCCGTTCGTTCAACATCAAAATTCTCTCTTTGGTGATTGAATTACAAGATTCTTTGGTAGTTTTCTTCGATTATCTTGTGTTAGTGATTCAATTAGGGTTCTGAAGTATCGTTGTCCATAGTTTGTAGTGAGGTTTTCTTCGTTTGGAGTTTAGGGTTCTGTTTTTATTTTGTAATTTCTTTGGGGGAGTTCTTCGATTGGTGATTAAGGTGTTTCTGTTTGAGGATTCACACCACCAATTCTATAAGTGATTGCCGTGAGTTGAATTGATTGGGATTTTTGTTTGGTTTGAAAGAGTTGTTTATGTGAAAGCGAGGTTTTCTTCGTTCTGATTGACTGTTGGGTATTGAAGTTGAATTTGTGTTGGGTATTGAAGTTGAATTTGTGTTGGGTATTGAGGTTTGGTTGCGAGGGAGGCGTTTTATTACCTAGTTCTCAACTATTACAATTCTAATCTGTTGCAGGGGTTTTGTGTTGTTGAGGATTTGCACCACCAATTGTTCTTTAGTAAGTGGTTTCTTCAATTTATGTTTGTGGTTGATTTACCAGATTTGTTTGAAGGGTTTCTTCGATTGGTTATAGCAGGAGTTTGTTGAGACAGTAGCAGGGTGTTTTTTCATTGTAGAGAATATTATTGCTTTGAGTAAGGGGGTTTCAATTTGAAGGTGTTTGTTTTGTGCAATTTTTGAAGACTCTGTTATTGGGGTTTCTGGGTTTGGTTTGGATGAAGTGTTTTCTCTTTTGTGATTGATTGAATTTAAATCTTGGGGGTTTCCTTGAGAAGTATTGTTGATTTTGTTGTTTTTCTTTGAGTTCGTGTATCAGTTATTGATGGTGGTTTTTAGCTTAGGCTTAAAATCGTAAAACCTTGCATCTGATGTGACGTCACTTTGCAAGGAAACAGTACCGTGAGTGCTAACCTCCCAACCGGCATATTTATTGAGCCATTCAATATATTTACATGAAATTTATCCATACTAGCGAATGTATTAACTATCCCAAACGCTCTGTAAATTTCGGCACCTCGCCAATACAAGACTCACTGAGTACTTTCCTGTGCGATGTTCCCCGGAAGAACCCTTAATATCGATATGGCATGACGGATTTATGTTCACTCATAGCGGAGTATCATGAACCTCCAAGTACCTAAGTTAAGGCTATCGCACGAAATGCTCAGACGGAAAGCACACTGCATTCTATAGATAAGGATTTTTGTGGAAGCATACAAACTCCAGCCAATTATTGTGATAACTCACAAAAAACTCATAAACCCGACTAATTTTCAAAATCAGGGTCTCGCGCCCCGCGCAATACACTAGACCCCGTTGGTCGAAAAACTATGCTTAGCCAAACTAGGCGATTAAATCCTCCACAGCGCACTGGAAATGTGGCCACCCACTAGCTTGCCGGCCCCACTTCCCATCGACCAATCAGGTCGCTTTAAATCCTCCACAGCGCACTGGAAGTGTGTCCACTCCCTAGCTTGCCGGCCCCACTTCTCATCGACCAATCAGGTCGCTCTAAACCCGCCACACTCACACAGAAGTGTAGCCACGCCCATGCCTGGCCGGCCCTCTTAGATTAACCAATCAGGTTGCTTTAAACTCGCCACAGTGTTAAAAAGAAAGAAACCGCACCAGATGGCCGCAAAGCCAATTGGCTTCCCAAAACCGCGCCAACATGCCAAACGCGCGTGCCGAACGCGCCAAACGCGCACACACCAAGACGAGCCTAATAGCATCACATGCTATTTACCTGCAGCAAGCCTCTCAATTTTAACTTGCCACACGTAGCAAAGTTCTACATGTTTTCCATGAAAACACTCGAGACATCAAAACATGTCACAAATTGGGGGATACTTATGTGATTTTCAATGTTGGTGTAGTAATAAGATTTGTTCAAGACTTGTGAAAGCAGATTTTAGACTTAATTTTAAATAAAAAATATAGGAAACTTAAATAAAAGTGATATGAAAAATATGGAGAAGACTGGGGCTATGGATTTCACTAATTACCAATATCAAAGTGATTTATATTTTCTAATTTTAATTATGCAAATCCTTAATTCAAGTTCATTCTTAATATTGCAAAAGTTGATTTTTTAGAAATAACAATTGTAAATCGAAAGTATGGGACATCAAAACCCTAGGCTAGCATGCTCCATCAATTGAAATAACAATTTTTTAACAAAAACCATTTTATCTATTTATTTATCTAGGCAAATAATCATATAATAATTGCATAAATTAAATAAAATAGAGATTACCACATTTCATTGGCGAAATAGCTTCCTCCGTCACCCCAGAGGATGGGTTTAGCTCATCATTGTATAAACTTGCTCAAAATATTGATTCATGCTCAAGATTTGTTTACAAAGATGAAATGGAGAGAAAATAATGAAAATCGGGTGTTTGCAATGTTTATAATTGTTGAAAAACACTGTTACAAAGAACGATAAAAAGGAACTGTTGTTGTTGTATCTCTGCGACCCTCGTGTGGCTGTCGTTGTCATTATTGATAAACGACTGCCTCTGGTGACCTTTTGTTCTTCGTGTTCTTCAGCAGTAGCAGAAATGGTGGTTTTATGGTGCGATTTTTTTCTCTTTTGTTGTTGCTCTCCGCCTCTCCCAAACTCTCTGTCCTTTATTCTGCAACACCAGAACCCTTTATATATCCAGTAGCACCAAGAAATCTCGCTATAACTCAAGATAATTCTCTCTTAACTCGGCCTTGATGAAAAATATTCTGGGAATATTTTCTTCCCTGATTTAACTTCTCACGCTGTTTCCTCACTCCAAATTACTCTCAACGCATCCAATCATTGTCCAGAAGTGTTCCAACATGCAGCAGCCACGCGAAAATCTCTTTATCGCTCAATCAGGACTCGGAATGGAAAACCAACCCGTGATGCTCTGATTTCATATCTTGGGTTATCTAGCCAAATTTGATCGAAACAAACACCCATAACAGCTTTGTTCTAACAAATCACATCTACCCATGAAGTTTTAGCGATTGAATCGCACAAAAACTCCTCCAAAATCGATCGAAATTCTGCCAGTGAAGTGAATATTTTTCCCGCCATTTTTTATTTTTGAAATGTTGAAGATGAAGTGTCCCTATCCTTTTCTGGGGTGCGAATAGAAGATGGGTGCTGAGGATGAATTTGGGATACGCATAACCTTGGGTGTCCCTTAGCCAAATCTGGGGTTCGTATAGCAAATGTCCTCCAGGGATCCAAATAGTAATTTTTGAGCAACTTTTTTCCACACAAGTGTATTTCTCCAAAAACACCTACACAAACATAAAAACACCATAATAAGTACAAAATCAAGTACTAGCAATAGAGACACTGAGGACAATTCAGACACAAAAATGTGTCTATCAGATACTTATCAGGGTATTGGTCTGGCGGTTTACAGCGTGCGGCATGCAATACGCCTGTTACAGGAAAGTGTCATAAATACGGGCGGTTAGTAATGGTGTAAACGTATCTTCATTATGGAAACATAAATTCCAGGCGTTACCCGTTACTCCCTTCTTCCACTACTCAATCGTTTCCACTTCCTACGAGACCAGGGTACGTTTTGTTGCGACCTGTATAAATAGGTCTCACCTATTTCCACCAAATGACAAGTTTTGGTCAGAGGAACAATACAACATCCAGAAATCAACTGATAGCTTTTCATTCAGCTAGCCAATTCAACTTTCTGATACAAGTCTCGAAACACCCCCACTTCCGGAGTCAACTATTCTGGTCTCAACACTTTCTTCGCTTCCCTCCCTAAGACCAACCCTTCTCCTTTACTTTGTGACCGAAGCAAGCATGGAACAGCCATTTCTTGGTTTATGCCAGGATTGTATGGATTGATCTCTCGAATCAGAAGTACTCCCGTGCAGTACATTGTTTAGGGTTTAGACTAGTTTCTCTTCCACACGCACGAAATTACCAAAATCAGCAGAAACAGTTCTCACCCATAAACATCAGTGTATTAAGATTTGGA
This sequence comes from Papaver somniferum, assembly GCF_003573695.1. Taxonomy (NCBI): domain Eukaryota; kingdom Viridiplantae; phylum Streptophyta; class Magnoliopsida; order Ranunculales; family Papaveraceae; genus Papaver; species Papaver somniferum. The sequence continues at coordinate 25,920,313 of NC_039365.1, forward strand.
TTTAGGTGTTCTGTGATTGTATAGCAGCTGTGGAGTTTATTGTTTACCTTGAAGAAGATATATCAGTGGTGTAGATTTTTGTAAATTGTTTGCGCAGCTCTTACATTGTGGTTTGGTCACCACCTCCCTGTGAAGGTTCTATTAGTGTTTTGTTGTATGGTAGTTTGAGTTTTCATTTTTTTTGAAACCTTAAATTCCCATACACTAAACTCTAATTTTTAAGCCATGCCTTGCACTCGTTCTAGAGCTTCATCTTCCATAATGCGATATTCAGCATCTCCAAGACTTCCAGGTTCGTACGGTACATCTTCAACTTCTTTTCAACCGACATCCTCATCTCAACGGTATGTTTCATCTCAAGTAGATAAAATCCCATGTCCTTTCAAGAATTTTGACGGTTGTCGTGGAGGTACTAATGGCAGAGGTTATGCTAAATCTGCAATATATCGACACCTTCATGATCAACACTTTCTTTCCAAAAGTGACAAAGAGTTATGTAGATAAGATTCGGACAAACATTGAATGCTTTACTGCCTGGGAAGAGGTTGTGGAAGCTATGCAGATGTGTCTTTGCATCAAATTCTTGCGCACCTATGCTTGGAGGAAACCCTGTCGCAACCATCTGCCTGCTGAAGTTATTGCTGGACCATACAATGATGGAAACGCGGATTTTTTAATTTATGGTGTTGAGAAGCCTTAATCTAATAGTGAGTCCGGTGCTACAGCCAGTGCTGAATCTGTCCATTCTAATACTGCTGCTGACACTACTTGTCTATCAGTGGAGTTGCTTAATCAAATTTTGCAGAAGCATATTACAACCATAGTAAGTATCCCACCTTCGTGCATACTAAATTTTTCCCGAACTCTTAAGTCAGCATTAGACAATGTCACTGCTAAACCTAGAGATTTATTTGTTTGGTTGCAACTTATTTTACTCCGTGTTTGTAAATTGAATCTCTATGTTCCAAAATGTTCTGTGGAAGAACTGTCTGTCACAAGAAAGAAACTAAAAATCTCTGCTATCAACCAATTATTGACCAAATGGAGAGAACCCATAGGTTGTGCATTCTTAACTCAGAAGCTTCTTAGTCTTTCTATTGACAACAACAGTCTTAAGCCTCCTAAGAAGAAGAAGACTGGGAATTCTAATATGCTAGCTTGTCGGAAGAAGCTAAAGTCTGGTCAATATATTGTTGCAATCCGTGTTCTTTCCTCTGATGGTATTGCTCCTCCTACGGCAGATACTCTATACGAATTGCAGCAGAAACACCCCCATGAGCCTCCTCCTTCTATTCCGGCAGATGATATCGCAACACCCTCAGTATCTGTGGATGGTAAAGTTGTGTTGGCTGCAATCAAAAGCTTTCCTAAAGGTACAACTTTTGGGCGTGAAGGTTGAAGGGCTCAAAACTTATTTGATGCACTGAGTGGACCGGCTACTGCAGTGGATGATGAACTGTTGGAATCCATGGTTGGGGTTATCAATCTGTGGATTGCAAGCAATTTTCCATCATAATTGGGTGAGTATGTGGCTATGCTCCATTAACTCCTTTGCTGAAACTTGGAGGTGGTGTAAGGCCAATTGTTGTGGGAACCATATGGAGACGACTGTGCTCCAAGTTAGCTTCCAACGTTGTATGCAAAGATATCACAGCCTATCTTGGTTCACATCAATTTGGGGTGGGAATACCCTGTGGTAGTGAGGGGATTATGCATGCATCTAATAGGTTGTTGGAGTTAAAAGGTACTCACTGCACTCAGACTATGCTTTTGGTTGATTTCTCAAATGCTTTTAACTTAGTAGACAGAGATACTTTGATTCGTGAGGTTCGGAACCATTGCCCAAGCATTATAGATGGGGAGAGTTTTGCTACTCCACACCCGCTAGATTGTATTACAACCAACATATTCTTTCATCTGCTTTGGGTGTTCAGCAAGGTGACCCACTTGGGCCGCTGTTATTCTCACTTGCATTGCATCCTCTGGTTGTTAAGATTGCTGCAGAATGTACATTAGACCTTCATGCTTGGTATCTGGATGACGGTACAATTGCTGGTGATATATTAGAGGTTTCTAAGGCATTGAAGATCATTCAATCTAAAGGTCCTACGAGGGGGTTTCACTTGAACATTAAGAAAACAGAGCTATTTTGGCCATCTTTCGATCCTAGAAGAGATATTCCAGGTGTATTTCCTATTGACATTGGAAGCAACATGTGGGCGTCAAATTTCTTGGAGGGTCGGTCAGCATGGACCACCAATATTGCAGTGACATGGTTTCAGGTAGAGTTGACAAAACTATACTTCTCATGAACAAAGTGCGGCAACTATAAGACCCACAATGTAAATTATTGTTATTGCTAAATTGTTCTGGAGTCTCAAAACTTTACTTTACTCTTCGCACAACTAGTCCTACTGCTATAAAGTCTGTTACAGCCCAGTTTGATGACAACCTAATGCAATTTTTACGTCAGATAATGGTTGGAGATGGTGCAGGCTTTGGTTTAGTTCAACAACGCCTATCTACGTTACCTATGAAAGATGGTGTTTTAGGTGTCAATACTGAAAAAGCGGGGGTCTAACAACACCACCCAATATTTCGCTTAGCAATCTGTATGGACAAACTCTATTATATTTTTAAGAGAATCAACAAGACTCAATCAATTAAAAGTATATCAATGAGTTTATATCTCTCTTCTTGATTTGATTTACTAAAGCAAGAATTGCGAGTTCATATCAAATACAAGGAATAACTTGGATGGTACCAAAGACCAATATCGAAGGATCAATCAATATCAATCAACAACCAAAGGTCATATTTCCAATTGATTGATTCAAATGCACAACCTGTATTATTAATTATATAGACAAATATAATGGGGAAATAGAAATAACACAGACACCAAAAATTTTGTTAACGAGGAAACCGCAAATGCAAAAAAATCCCGGGACCTATTCCAGATTGAACACACACTGTATTAAGCCGCTACAGACATTATCCTACTCCAAGATAACTTCGGACTGGACTGTAGTTGAACCCCTATCAGTCTCCCACTAATCCAAGGTATAGTTGTACTCCCTACGCCTCTGATCCCAACAGGATACTGCGCACTTGATTCCCTTAGCTGATCTCACCCACAACTAAGAGTTGCGACGACCCAAAGTCGAAGACTTAAAAATAAACAAATCTGTCTCACACAGACAAGTCTATCAAAAGATCAATCTGTCTCCCACAGATGAACCCTACAAGGTTTTGTTCCATCTTTTGACAATAATCAAGGTGAACAGGAACCAATTGATAATCCGGTCTTATATTCCTGAAGAACAGCCTAGAGTTATCAATCACCTCACAATAATCTTAATTGTATGATAGCAAAACAAGATGATGTGGAATCACAAACAATGAGACGAAGATGTTTGTGATTACTTTTTATATCTTGCCTATCGGAGATATCAATCTCAAGCAAATCAATATGATTGTACTCGTACGATAAAGGATGCAAGATCAGACCACACAACTACGATAAAAGTAGTATCGGTCTGGCTTCACAATCTCAATGAAGTCTTTAAGTCGTTAACCTGGTTTTAGAAGAAGAAAACCAAAGGTTAAAGGACAACCGACTCTAGTATGTAAACTAGTATCACATGTGAGGTGTGGGCATTAGTTTTGCACAATACTAGATGTCTCCTTTATATAGTCTTTCAAATCAGGTTTTGCAATTAAGTTACCTTGGTAACAAAGAAATCAATATCCATCGTTAGATGAAAACCTGATTTAGATTCAAGCTAATATTTCTCAACCGTTAGATCGAAAACTTAGCCTGTTACACACACTTGACAATGCACGCTTCTAGGTTTGTTAACCACACCCAAACGTATGCACTTGTTGGTTCAACAATAATTAACCAAAATGTTAGCCATATGAGCATTCCATATCAACCACGTTCTTCTTCACCATAACTAGTTCAAATGATTTCAAATGAACTAGTTAGAGAGTTGTTCAATAGCAAGGAAATCTCATGTACTACACAAGACACAATTGAAGCAAACATGATTTGATTCACTTGAATAGGTTCATGAACTTTTATATCCACAGTTTGCAAACTGCATTCCTTAGTCTTTTTAAGTGTAAGTTCAGAAATCATCTTCAGATATATAACCTTCTCAAGTTCGCAGACTAGGTTCGTGGACTTAAGTTACCGGGCAGAGTTTACAAACTCCAGCAGAAATTCTCGGGTATGAGAACTTCGCCGGTTTGCGGACGTAGTTCCACGCAAATAGTTTGTCAACTCCAGCATAAATTCTCGGGTTTGAGAACTTCGGCAGTTCGCGGACTGAGTTTGCGTACTTGGCTCACGCTATTCTTCCGGTTCTCTTGATCAACAAAGTTTGCAAACTTTGGTTCAAGGAATACTTATACATAAATGTGTTTCCACAACAATGCTTATGTCCACCATTGGTTATGTAATCTAAACTCTCATTTCAATCATTGAAACATTCTTAGAGGACGTTATACAGTTGTTACATCATTTCTCGTCAAAGCAATTTTCAAGATGATTGAAACATATCATGACTTTTGTCACATGGTAAAGATAAACTTGGTTAAAGCGAAAAGCTTACCAACTCATATTTCGATATATAGATAGGAGAGGTATACTCGGCTCGAAATACCAAATGTGTATAATCAAAGTCTATATATATAGCATACGACTTCTTGTTTCAAAGAGTAGGAGATAGAGTAGATATACTTTTGAGTGATAGATATGTTCAAGTCTTCACATACCTTTTTGTCGAGAAGTTCCACCGGTTCCTTGAGTAGTTCTTCTATGATGAATCGCCATGATGTCCTTCAGCTCAACTACAATTTCTATCCTAGTCCGAGACTTAGCTATAATAGAATAGAAATCAAGACTTATATTTTTTTCACTAACATTTAAAAACATGCTTGAGATAGCAACGGATCCGAGTTCGACCGAGCAATGCTCTAACAATCTCCCCCTTTGTCAATTTTAGTGACAAAACTATCAATACATATGGAATACAAAAAAGATAAAGAAACTTTAGTAGATCCTATTCCACATGTCTAATCTTCAACATTCCTCGAAATCTTCGTCACTTCCAAGTACTCCAATGATCCCAAAGGTTGTAAGTTTAGCATCACCGATGTTGAAGATCCGTAGCTATAACAATGAGAAAACATAGTTCTCGATCATTCTTATACAATGTCATAGTATTATTACACAACGTCAAAGTTCAATTGTATCATAACTTCAATAATAATACTATGGTGATATGTATCCCTCCCCCTTAGTCAATAATCCATCTCACTTGGAAACCACTCCCCCTTACACAATGATCCGAAAACCATATGTATTTTTAGTGTGGACTACATATTAATTTTCCGCCTTTTTGTCAATAAAATTGGCAAAGGTACAAGAACGGGATCATAATGAAATTTCCGAGAGAGAAATTTCATGACAAAAAGAAAAAAAATACATACCAACTAATTTAGATGCAATCATAAAGCCGAAGCAAAATGCATTCATCAAGGAGTTTAAAGATACAAGATAACCCATCTAAAATTCCACATACGCACACCCCTCAAGATATGACCATTAAGCACAAGTTCAAAAGAACTCTCCCCCACTTGATGTCATTCCCGAAGGAACAACAAGAACGACCTTAATTTCGAAAGAAAAAAAGGATTTTTTATTGGACACAAAAAACCATGAGAATGATTTCCTATATCCAAAAACTCAATCAAATTAATCACAAGTAAACCCATGATTAATTTAATCGGAATACGCAATCAAATTAAACACAAAAAGTGATCAATTCAATTGATTATGCTCAACATAAGAGAACTTATGGAGACACGAAAATACTCAACTAGATTAATTACAAGAGAACCCATAATTAATCTAATTGGAATACACAACCAAACTAATCACAAAAGTAATCAATTTAATTGTCATTTGTTTTGCTCGACATAAGAAAACTTACGGAGCAATAACTAAATAACCAAACAAGGTGATTAATTTAGTTCAATATGCTCGACATAACATATCTCACGGAACAACAACTAATCTAGAAATAATCAACTTGGTTGTATAGTGCTCAACATAAGATACATTACGGAACCTCACAATAATACATAGAATATGGATCAGGGATGATCAATATTTGCGGAATACACAAGGATTCATTCTATTTTCCACCACTATATGCATAACGATATTTAATAGACATAATCCTTGAAAACAAAAGATTTTAACCCATCTTCCATCAACTATTTGACTATATAGGCTTAACTTTTGTATTTGTCAAAATTCCATTCATTCTTTTATCAATACATGCATATCGACTTATGAAAGAATTTACTTTTGACAAGATATGGGACAATAATAGTTCACGGACGTAACCACACATATCCCATAATAATTGCAATATATAAAACCATAAAGATTAATACTGCAAAAATCATCTTCCAAACTAATTTAAAATTTAAACTAATAAATCTAAAAACATGAAGATGAAAAAGTTGGACATATCTATGTGTAATCACAATAATGGCTATTCCAAACTCTAGTAATCCTTCTCAAAAATAAGAATGCATTCTCATAATAAGTTTCATAGGCATGAAGACAAACTCGTAATGCACATACAAGATGATTTTTCCGTTCAGGGTAGAATCAATATTTTTCGCATGGATTTACACCAATAATAGTACCAACGGCGTATAAAAAGTTTTTCTTAACAAAGAAGAACATACAAAGTCAATAACGACCATGCACCATAGTTCACATAGGATGATTGTGAACATTCAAGAATTCCATAGCAGTGCGTACTACTTTCCCTTCTTGAACTTCCTTCTTTGTGATTCACCAAAACATTCTTGTAAAATCTATAAATTAGCTTAGAAGAGTAGTACTCCAAGAATCCAAGTTCCCAAGTTCAAGAGAAGTGGAACAAGTGCAACGAAACGGAGCAAAATACTAAAAAACAGGAGACAGGACAAATACCAATCTTAACTCATCCAAATTCAAGGTTTCTCATCTCTGTTTTGAATATAATTCAAAGAGGAAGAGAGTTCAAAAAGAATGAGGTCAATCCGAGTTCGAACGAAGAAGTTACATCCAAAACAAGTTTACCGAATATCGACGTCAAGTATGCATACGGGTTTGCGAACGAATTTTTGTATCCTGGAGCAGTATGCAGACGGGGTTTGCGAACTTAAACCCCTGGATTTTGGTTTTAAATGATGTTATGCATACTTGGTATGTGTACCATGAAGTCCAAACATCCCGAACTAATGTTTTCAAACCTTAAACACATATCAAATTAGGTAGAAATGAACGATAATCAAGGTACATGGATTATAAGTACTCAAGCAAGTAATAAAAACATAAATCTTTCTCAAGTTTAGACATACCTTTTTAGAAAATTCCAATTGAATTCTACAGCCTTATCGAATATAATATGTGTGCCCCAGTTGTTGTGCTTTCCTCACCGTATACATAGCAGGGCATTTCTTGGTGAGGATGCACTTTCAACTCAAACAAGTTATGTTGAGGTGAACAATGTCTTGCTAACCATGGCACCAAGAAAGAGTTTCTTTTCAACAACTCTTAAATCTTGTAGTGTTGAGAAACACCCAAGGAACTGTTTTTATAAGTTTATCAAAAAACTTCAAGAGAACCCAAAAGGTGTGTTTCTGATTTCTTGTTTTCCAACTTATAAAAAACACTTTCTGCAGATAGTTTTTAGTACTGCGAAGGGAAACTCTTTTGATAAAAAGAGACGTCCTAGATTCTTCATAAAAGAAGACAATACTACTATCTTGATAGAAAGTATCAGGAATTGAGCAACGAATCAATTCATGCTTTGAGGTGATACACTCAGATGACTGAGATTTGAAACTCCTATTGTAATTCGTTTAGTTTATCACAACTAATTGGATTACGCAGAGGAGGAGCATTGCTCTCACTGATTAGTAAATCATTATCAACCTCAACATGAATATTATTCATTATAACTTGATTTAGCCTGTCAAGATATTCTTGCTCTTTCTGGAGGTATAACTCAACATCAAGAGATAAGCTCTCAAGCTTCTTTTCAAGCCTTGAAAACACTTCAAGGGATTTTAAACCTGGTGGAGGTTTAAATAGAATTTCTTCTATAGATTTTATTAAATCAGTCATAGAAGAGAATTCTGAAATCCCTGGATCTGGTGGTGCATTTATTAAGATAGCACTACTGTCCATAGAGTTAGATCGCTACAAACACAGACTTGTAAGGTCTTGAACGTGTTTGCCTGCTCTGATACCAATTGAAAAAGTGGGGGTCTAACAACACCACCCAATATTTCGCTTAGCAATCTGTATGGACAAACTCGAATATACTTTTAAGATAATCAACAAGACTCAATCAATTAAAAGTATATCAACGAGTTTATATCTCTCTTCTTGATTTGATTTACTCAAGTAAGAACTACGAGTTCAAATCAAATACAAGGAATAACTTGGATGGTATTAAAGACAAATATCCAAGGATCAGTCAATACCAATCAACAACCAAAGGTCGGATTTCCAATTGATTGATTCAAACGCACAACCTGTATTATTTCAATTATATAGACAAATACAATGCGGAAATAGAAATAACACAGACACCAGAAATTTTCTTAACGAAGAAACCGCAAATGCAGAAAAACCCCGGGACCTAGTCCAGATTGAACACACACTGTATTAAGCCGCTACAGACACTATCCTACTCCAATCTAACTTCAGACTGGACTGTAGTTGAACCCCAATTAGTATCCCACTGATCCAAGGTACAGTTGTACTCCCTTCGCCTCTGATCCCAGCAGGATACTGCGCACTTGATTCTCTTAGATGATATCACCCAAAACTAATAGTTGTTACGACCCAAAGTCAAAGACTTAACAATAAACAAATATGTCTCATACAGAAAAGTCTATCAAAGGATCAATCTGTCTCCCACAGATAAACCCTAAAAGGTTTTATTCCGTCTTTTGATAATAATCAAGGTGAACAGGAACCAATTGATAATCCGGTCTTATATTCCCGAAGAACAACCTAGTGCTATCAATCACCTCACAACAATCTTAATTGTATGGTAGTGAAACAAGATGTTGTGGAATCACAAACAATGAGACGAAGATGTTTGTGATTACTTGTTATATCTTTCCTATCGGAGATATCAATCTCAAGACAATCAATCTGATTATACTCGTACGATAGAAGATGCAAGATCAGATCATACAACTACTATAAAAGTAGTATTGGTCTGGCTTCACAATCCCAATGAAGTCTTTAAGTCGTTAACCTGGTTTTAGAAGAAGAAAACCAAAGGTTAAAGGGGCACCGACTCTAGTATGAAAACTAGTATCACACGTGAGGTGTGGGGATTAGTTTTGCACAATACTAGATGTCTCCTTTTTATAGTCTTTCAAATCAAGGTTTGCAATTAAGTTACCTTGGTAACAAAGCAATCAATATCCACCGTTAGATGAAAACCTAATTTAGATTCAAGCTAATATTTCTCAATCGTTGGATCGAAAACTTAGCTTGTTAAACACACTTGAAAATGCACGCTTCTAGGTTTGTTAACCGTACCCAAACATATGCACTTGTTGGTTCAACAATAGTTAACCAAAAGGTTAGCCATCTGAGCATTCCATATCAACCACGTTCTTCTTCACCATAACTAGTTCAAGTGATTTCAAATGAACTAGTTAGAGAGTTGTTCAATTGCAAGGAAATGTCATGTACTACACAAGACACAACTGAAGCAAAGATGATTTGATTCACTTGAATCAGTTCATGAAATTTTATAGCTACGGTTTGCAAACTGCATTCCTTAGTCTTTTTAAGTTTAAGTTTGAGAAATCATCTTCATATATATAACCTTCTCAAGTTCGCAGACTAGGTTCGCGGACTTAAGTTACCGGGCATAGTTTACAAACTCCAGCAGAAATTCTTGGGTATGAGAACTTTGTCGGTTCACAGACTGGGTTCGCGGACTTAATTTCACGCAAATAGTTATTCAACTCAAGCAGAATTTCTCGTGTTTGAGAACTTCGGCAGTTCGCGGACTGAGTTCGCGGACTTGGCTCACACCATTCTTCTGGTTCTCTTGATCAACAAAGTTTGCAAACTTTGGTTCAAGGAATATGACTTATACATAAATATGTTTCCACAACAATGCTTATGTCCACCATTGGTTATGTAATCTAAACTCTCATTTCAATCATTGAAACATTCTTAGAGGTCGTTATATAGTTGTTACACCATTTCTCGTCAAAGCAATTTCAAGATGATTGAAACATATCATGACTTTCGTCACATGGTAAAGATAAACTTGGTTAAAGCGAAAAGCTTACCAACTCATATTTTGAGATATAGATAGGCGAGGTATACTCGGCTCAAAACACCAAATGTGGATAATCAAAGTCTATATATATAGCATACGACTTCTTTTCTCAAAGAGTAAGAGATAAAGTAGATAGACTTTTGAGTGATAGATAAGTTCAAGTCTTCACATACTTTTTTTTCGAGAAGTTCCACCGGTTCCTTGAGTAGTTCTTCTACTTGTATGATGAATCGCCATGAAGTCCTTGAGCTCAACTACACTTTTTATCCTAATCCGAGACTTAGCTATAATAGACTAGAAATCAAGACTTATAGTTTTGATCACTAACATTGACAAACATGCTTGAGATAGCAACGCATGCGAGTTCGACCGAGCAATGCTCTAACATATATTATGGCTGATACAGGTAAGTATTGCTTTCTTTCCTCTTTGCTCAGACTCAACACTTGCAAAATAAGATTTTGAACCTTTCATCTGTATCCGAACCAAGTCCTAGATATGAGAAAGATTTGCAGATTTTTACACTGGCTTGTGGTCTCTCAGCTTCCTCCTTCAACATCATAGATGCTTCCCCCCTTTATATGAAAAATCTGGCAGTTATATACTTTGGTGTTGTTAAGGAATCTATTCCAACCAACTTTTCTCTTACAGATCGTGAATCTCACCTGTGGCAGTATAATAGGACTGAGCACGCAATGGATTTTTTAAAAGCTATCCCCATAAGTGGTTTAAATCATGAAGTTGGGCCTAGGCAATTCAGTTCAGTCTTGCAGTATCGCTTCGGAGTACCCATGTTTATTGAAGACATTAAGTGTTCATGTTGTGGAAAGTCTGTGGACATATTTGGTGACCATGCCTTGCATTTTTCTAGTGATCTCGGTCCCAAGTTTCGTCATGATATACTCAGAGATGTTGTCGCAGATATTTGTTACAAGGGGGGTGTTGTTGCAAGAAAAGAAGTCTCTTTAGGTTTCTTATCAGATGATATTAATGGTAAGGAACCGATCCTAGTAAGAGGTGAAACACATCTCAAAGGGGAATCGATCCTTGTATGAGGTGCATCGGGTTTATAGCAGAAAGGGGAACCGATCCTATGGACACGTGCAACACGTTTTTAGGTAAAGGGGAACCTACCCTATGGACATGTGCAACACATTCAAGTTAGATACCATATATATGTGGAAAACCGATCCTAGTACCTAGTCAACCGAATTTTGGAAAGCTAGTGTGACTGTGCACATTACTCACATGGAGGTAGAACCGAAACTTGTTTTGGTAGAACCGTTACACCCATGATTTGTGATTGAATGTTATTTGATCAATCACATAGTTCTTGAAAGTCAGATGAACAAATTCTAAACTTGTTTGGAACTGTGGCAAATCGGTTTCAAGGTTGTAAGTATGAAAGAGGACTTACAAAGTAAGGATGTCGACATACTTTGAACACGTGATGTGAATGTTTATTATTTACTTTTTCAAAGTTATTCCTTAATAGCTAAGGGAAGAGAATCCCATGAGCGAAACATAAATAAGTTAAGAATCTTTTAATTAAGGTTATTGATTTCATTTTTAGGAAAATAAGAATTAGTAATGTGCATTACAAATTAAAGATTTTCTGAGAGATTTCGATCATTATTTTTGGACAGAGCATTTCCATGAATTATGGAAACCGAATTTGTGCTTTAATGAATATCTTGAGAATATTTTCGGTTTTGGAAATTCCTTGGTGTCCAAACTTCCTAGTCTGGTGAAGGGGAACCAATATATGTGATCAGTATGACCGATCATGACTTGTTTATGTGATCAGTATGACCGCTCATGACTTGCTTTAATGAATATCTTGAGAATATTTTCGGTTTTGGAAATTCCTTGGTGTCCAAACTTCCTAGTCTGGTAAAGGGGAACCAATATATGTGATCAGTATGACCGCTTATGACTTGTTTATGTGATCAGTATGACCGCTCATGACTTGTATATGTGATCAGTATGACCGCCCATGACTTGCTTTGATTGCACCTAATTTGTTTATTCTTGAACTACCAATATATGTGATCAGTATGACCGCTCATGACTTGTTTATGTTCTTGGTAAAACTATTCACAAAGGCCTGACTTTTGTATTGGTATGACTTTTATTAGTGAAACCGATCTTAAGTAATCACCTGAGATGGTATGATCGATTCTGTGTTTTTGTGTATGACCAACTCTGGTAAAGGGGAACCGATCCTAGTAAGATGTGCAACACATCACAAAGGGGAATCGATCCTTGTATGAGGTGCATCGGGTTTATAGCAGAAAGGGGAACCGATCCTATGGACATATGCAACAAGTTTTTAGGAAAAGGGGAACGGATACTATGGACATGTGCAACACATTCAAGTTAGATACCATATATATGTGGGGAACCGATCCTAATACCTAGTCAACCGAATTTTGGAAAGCTAGTGTGACTATGCACATTACTCACATGGAGGTAGAACCGAAACTTGTTTTGGTAGAACCGTTACACCCATGATTTGTGATTGAATGTTATTTGATCAATCACATAGCTCTTAAAAGTCAGATGAACCAATTCTAAACTTGTTTGGAATTATGGCAAATCGGTTTCAAGGTTGTAAGTATGAAAGAGGACTTACAAAGTAAGGATGTCGACATACTTTGAACACGTGATGTGAATGTTTATTATTTAATTGTTCAAAGTTATTCCTTAATAACTAAGGGAAGAGAATCCCAGGAGCGAAACATAAATAAGTTAAGAATCTTTTAATTAAGGTTATTAATTTCATTTTTAGGAAAATAAGAATTAGTAATGTGCATTATAAAGTAAATATTTTCTGAGAGATTTAGATCATTATTTTTGGACAGAGCATTTCCAGAAATTATGGAAACCGAATTTGTGCTTTAATGAATATCTTGAGAATATTTTCGGTCTTGTAAATTCCTTGGTGTCCAAACTTCCTAGTCTATAAATACTTGAAGATTGCATTTCTATCAAACTAATCCTTCGTGACAACAAACTTCCCCAGTTGTGTTGTTACTCGTGAAGCCGCTTATTCGGAGAGGAGAGAAACCTAATTAGGCGAAATCTCTTACGGCCGCTCAAGTAGAAGTCTTCTTTGGGATTGAGAAGCTCTATTAGTATCGTTAGTGGGAAATTAGATAATTGCAGTTTATCTTTTGTTTTCGATTGATTTGATTGCACCTAGTTTGTTTATTCTTGAGAACCTTCTCTTCTGATATAAGGCTCACTCAAACTAGATCAAATATTTAACGTTTCTACGGATCTAAGTTTTTCTAGATCCGTAAGATAGATTCATTGATTTGCCATTGTTAACAGATTCCGTTCTGTGCGACAAATCAATAAGGAATCAAGTTTGTTTTTGCAGATTGTTACTTGGAAGATTAAATCGAAGAATTGAAGAAGAAGTTGTTGTGAACCATTAAGAAGACATATTATATTTAGTCCTAAAGAGAACGCCTGTTCTGCTAGGATATCTGGTATCAAATATCTATTGAGAACTTCGGTTCTGCTAGATATTATCAAATCAAGAATATTGCTGAAGCTGAGTAACTAGGGTTTAGTTTACTTAGTATTGTCTACACGAAGTTGCAGGTTTACTTTTTGTAGCGTCTTAATTCAATTGAGTATTCAAAACTGGGACTAAGTCCCGGGGTTTTTCTGCATTTGCGGTTTCCTCGTTAACAAAATTCTTGTGTGTGTGCTTTACTTTATTTCCGCATTATAATTTTTTTATAATTAAATTAAATACACTTGTACGTTAATTAGGCACTTGATAATTATTCACGTGTTAGGCCAGTCCGGACTAACCCTATTTCAACTGGACACTGTGTTGAAATATTTCTTAAGTGATTGTTGTTCCAAGAGGTTTATACACGGTAGAGATTGAATAGGTTGTGATCAAATAAAAAGATTGTGGTGTATTTGGGTACCCTCCTCTTTTCACAAGGACTTTATTAATTATCTTTCCAAGTAAGTGATAATTTATGTAACCAAAAGACTCATGCCAAAGGTGTGTTGGTTCCACCTTGGTCAAATTGAAACATAGATTAAACTGAATATCTAAAAGATATCACTTATTTTTGCCACAAAAAGTTACTTTTGCAGACTTATTTCAATATCACATCCTTCAACATTGAAGACAACCTTATGGCCTTTGTCACAAATAATTTGACTAACATATAAAAGATTAGCAATCATGAATTTCAAGCACTCCAGGAAGTTTGATCGTTCTTTTTTTACTAATATAGTAACAACTCCCATCTATAAAGGTTACAGCTTCTCCTTTGAAATCGTCTGCATTTACAAACCACGAAAAATCAGCTGTCATGTGTTGACTACAACCACGGGAAGAGTGAAGTGCATTTTAGAGAAAACGCTCCCGTACTGACAGTATTTTTCCCTTTTGCAGAATACATGTCAGATTCTTCGTAATTCTTCTGACATTAGTATTGATGGTGGATTTTTGACGAAGGTCTTATTCGTAAAATCACATCGGAAACCATGTATCTCTGAACAATATCAGAATCATAAGATATTTGTATCCTCACGAATAGGTGAAGTGCAGTTCTGTAATATCATGGCAGTAATAATGTATAATAGCAATATTAAGGTTTCCGAGGCAGAGCTTTTAATATTCCATGTGTTTCATTATTAAAAGATGAAAGATTCAACACACTTTATTCTGAATTCAGAATTCATTCCTGGTGTCTGAATTAACCCAGGATAATATATGATTCTGATCACATCATATCTGGATGCTCCAAGACATATCATATGCTAGTATAGAGCAATGGATTAATTAAATCTAGTCGCAGTATTCATCAGATTGAATTCCTAGAAATTATGTACTAATTAGACCCTAAATAATCATCTACTCAGGATCCATGGTTCTTCTCAGTCGAATTCCATGGAAAGTAATGAGTATTTACCTTTTAGGCATCTGGGATGTCCCGAGTAAGCCCCGGGCGAGAGGCACGGATGTATTCAGTGATAATGCTCAAAGGAGCATTCATGGAGGAACTAGGATTAGAAGTCTGATTAAAGAAGGAAAGAGAATAGATAAAATGATAATAAAATAATAAAGGAACCATGAGGGTAGGCCCACACGGCTAGCCGGCCGGCCATGCCGCCGGTTCTACCCGACCCTCCCCCTTTTCCTTATTTTATTATTATTATTAAGAAGCCTAACGAGAAGAAACCAAGATGTCTATTACAAGTCGGTGTGGGAAGCCTAGCGACAAGCTGGGCGCCAACACATGAAATAATTAATGGAAGGTAGAGTAAGCTCAGCTGGTCATCCCCGTTTCCCAAATATTCATGCGTTCTAGGAGGTCCCAGGTTCGATCCCCCAATGGCGTAATATTGCAGGAATTAACATTGAAGGTAGAGTTAGCTTGCTCCCTTTCTGACACAATCTCAGACCCCCCCCCCCCCCCCCCCCCCCCCCGGCTCCCTTGGATAGGTCATCCATGATGCTCGCTGGTAGGCTACCATGGCAACCTGTTCAATTAATGTAGTAGTGCGTTGTTGGAGCTTAGCTTGTTAGGATTCCAACTAGTTAATGTAATACTCTTTATTATTATAATAATATTATTATTAAGGTTTTGCTCTTTTCAGGATTCCTCTTTCGATCAAAACTCATGAAACTTCCATATTTTTCCATGAAGCATGTGGTTAAAAAAACAAGTGGTCCCGCAACCATGACTTGTCTTCATACTACCATGAGAAATATTAAAATAATATTATTTTAGTACATTTAATAGTGGTACTTCTACCACTATTAAGAGTTTCAGTGAAACTTAAAATTTTCATACAAGGATGAAATAATGCTCATTCAACCACCAAAAAATATCAAAATTCTCAGCATTGGTCCATGAAGAGCATGGAAACGCGGGCAAATTACCATGACTGGTTGGCTTGCAGAAGCCGATCCCACCTCTGTTGATGGTTTTTGACCTAATTAATCATCTAGAGTCCATATTTGGTTCAAACTCCTTCCTACAAGTGGGAATGATGATCCACTCACCATCAGATAGTCCCACGACCACCAAGGGACGGTATTACACCTCTTGGTAAGTCCTTCCTCTCTACATGACTAGGATATACTACATATTGCTCAGCCAAGCACAATTTAATAATGATTAAACAACCATTAATCATCCTTTCATCAACTGCCCTGTAAACGAGTTTGGTAAATGCCCAGTCTAGCATCCAAAGTACTACACGGACGGTCCATCACTAGTAGAGGCGCTCCCTCTCTGGTTCATTGGTTGACTCCCAGTCGATCATCCGTTGATCATAATTAGGGTTTTTGAACTAAATGCTCTGTCTACCATAATTATGAACATGTTAAAACGTCACTATTTTAACATTGATTCAGCAATCAATATTTCAATTAATTAATTAAATAATATTTGATTAATATTTTTAACTAATACTTTATTTGGTATTGCTACCAGTTATTCATGGATCTAGCAGTATTTGGTCTGACTAGTAATAATTGCTCTCATCATCAATGCTGTATCTGGCAATACCCTAATAGCTTTAGCTAGCAATGGAGCACGACCAATAGGGTTCAGAACCACCAATATTGATTCAACTATCAATATTTATATGTTTAGAATAATATTTCTCATATGGATTCAGCTATCAGTATCTGAGTTTCAGTAATCCTCATGTTGATCCAGCTATCAATATTTGGGAATTTAACACTGATCCAGCTATCAGTATTTTATTGGTCCATCAATTAACATTTGGTTCGTCTGTCAACTATTATTTTAATATTATAATGTCTCCTCGTCATTCGAGTGACTCATGACACATGGATTGAGAAAGACCTTTTATGATCATTCAACAACGATTATTTTCATAAGTGCTCAGTATGCCAACAAAATGGTTTATTATTGATCCAACAATCTCATAAAACCATCACGAAGTCGTTCAACCATCATTCTTTCTCCAACTTGCATAATGATAATTCAACACTGCAGGGCATGTTGTCATTTCAACATCCCATGTTTCATCTATCACAGTATTGAACTACGTCAGTTCAGTTCATAAGACTCATAGTCTTAGGTCAAATATTTGCCACTCACACATGAGACAACAATTCACGTCACATGGGGGAATATCACTACGGTTTTGGTCTGGCGGTCTACAACACGTGCGATGTGAGGTACATCCACGATGAGAGTTGTGGCAAATTGTGTTGACAGTTAAGTAATAAATGGATTAGTGTATGGTTGATCAACCCTGTCTTCCGCATAAAATGGAAATGATTTTTACACGATCTCCCACTTCCTCATTCTTCTATTACCTTCAACTGTCACCGCTTACAAGAGATTGATGTGCTGCTATAAATAGGTTTCTAAACGTATGATCTGATAATGAACAATAACTAATAATCATTGTCAAGTTATAAAACACATTCAAGAGATTTCTCTTGTCTAAACAAAGAATCATCTTTACAGCAGTTCAACACACACATCACCTACAGATCAATCTCCATTGATCTCCACACAATCTCAGGTACCCTCCTTATAGATCGACCCTTCTCCCGCTCTTGTGACCGAATTGAACATGGAACAGACATTGTCTTGGTTTAGGACAGGGTATTAAAGATTAGTCTCTCGAACTCAAAGTACTCACGTGCAGTACATTTGTTTAAAGGTTCAGACGATTCACAACTCAGAGCACCTGCTTCAGCGAGCACTTTCCTCCTCCACCATTTTTTACCAGAAAACCTGTGAGACGTTTTTACCCACAAAAAAATTGGCGACCACAGTGGGAGATTAGTCTCTCAATGGAAAATTCAATTTCTCGAGATGGTCGTCGAAGATCAGATTCTGATCCTAATTAAAACCTTACGAACAATAATGTTCCTCCTCTCAACACTCATTCTCCTACGATGGCTAATGGAGAAATCCCAACCTTGGCCGAGTTAGCACGAATTCAAGGAATTCACACTAGTAATATGGATCTTATCAAGGAGACAGTAGAAAACATACTTGATCTTCTCGTCAGGATAACGGGAGACCTGAGTAACGCCTCTATACGCGACTTAGGACTTCCAGCACGGAGGGAGAATTTCTCAACAGATAACTCTCCTCGGATCGATGGTTTCACCATATGCAAAAATTTTGTATGCCAAGAATCCACCTGCTTTATCAAATATCTATGTGAAATCCTACACTTCTCGAAAGATCAGCGGGCTAAGGTATTCACCACGCTCAACAAGGTCTCTTCTGAAGTACTGTTGGTCTCATCACCATCATCGGAAGTCATAGAGGTATCTACGATGAGCGACTCTTCAATAAGCAACATTACCTTCTCTGAGGAAAACCGGATGGTGGAAGAGGGACATAACCGAGCTCTGTACGTGACTGCTCTCATCAATGACTTTGAGTTTAAACGAGATCTCATCGACAGAGGTGTTGCTGCCAACGTTGTTCCTCTCAAAACCCTAAAGGCGGCCAAATTCCAACAATGCAAAATTGTTTGTCAGCCGATAGTGATGACCGATTTTGAAGGAAACAAGACCAGTTCATACAGGTACACGTATTTATACCTAAAAGTAGGACCAATCTACTCGACGGTCAAATTTCATGTGATCGTGAAAGAACCTGATTATCACATAATTCTGGGGCGCACGTGGCTTCATGACAACAAAGTTGTCCCTTCTACTTATCATCAATGTATGAAGGCTCAAATCAATGACAAGGTCATTCGTATTGAAGCATCACTATCACCTTATGCTCCCGTCTATGATGCTGAATATTTCGAACCACGTGAAGGCATCCCCAATCCGCCCAGAAAAATATACGGCACACCACTTCCCAGTTGGACGTCAATTGAGGAAACTGATCCACCATCGACTTCAAGACCAGCAAGGAAAAAGGTACCCTCAAAGCCATTAGTTTCAATAAAGAAATGACGTAAATTCAGAACCAGCCATGATGCAGAAGGGAAAAATCTATTACCGCCAAGATTAGCAATTACCAGGGGAGACTAGTGGAAGATCTCCCCGCCCAGAAAGATGCTACCATCTCGAAGAGAGTCGTGTGAATAAATCCAGGATGCTCCACAACAATTGCATGATGGCACCGATTCTACAACTGATGTTCTCGAAACAATCAATGTCGGAACAGACGAAGGACCTAGGCCCATATTGATCAGCTCAACTCTGTCATTGGAGGAACGAGCATGGTTGGTGATTTTTCTGAAGGAATATCAGGATATCTTCACTTGGATATATGAAGAAACGCCGGGTCTAGATGAAAAGTTAGTCACTCATCATCTTCATGTTACCGTTGGGTCCAAGCCTGTCAAACAACCGCCTAGGAAATTCCGACATGACATCGAGGAGCAGATCAAGGTTGAAATTCAGAAGCTATTGGCCGTTGGGTTCATCAAACCTATTCAACACCCAACCTGGCTTGCTAATGTGGTTCCTGTCAAAAAGAAGAATGGTCAGATTATATGTTGTGTAGACTTCAGAAACCTAAACAGGTGATGTCCGAAAGATGATTTTCTTTTACCCAATATTGATATGCTCATCGATACGACTAGTGGTCACGGGATATTCTCATACATGAATGGATACATTGGCTACAACCAAATCAAGATATATGAGCATGACGCCAGCAAGACAGCGTAATGCCTTTCGGTTTGAAGAATGCAGGAGCCACTTATCAACGATCCATGAATACGATCTTCCACGACATGATGCACAAACAAGTGGAGGATCATGTCGATGATGTTGTTGTCAAAACAAGAACCCGAGCAACACACCTGGAAGTTCTACGGCAAGTCTTTAAACGGTGCAGACTCTACAAGCTGAGAATGAATCCACTGAAATGCACCTTTGGAGTGTCTTCCGGAAAATTCCTAGGATTTCAAGTGACATAAGAAGGAATCAAAGTCGACCCCAGCAAAACACAAGCCATAACCATGATGCCCCAACCACGAACAGTGAAATAACTTCAGAGATTCATGGGCAAGGTAAATTATATACGATGATCTCAACTCATTGTTTCGTTCACTCCGCTACTATAGAAAGGATCAAGTTTTATCTGGACATCAACTCAGCAAGATGCTTTCCAAATGATACCAGAAATATTATTATCACCGGATATTATGAAATCCCCTGTGCAGGGACGACCATTGTTCCTTTACATTGCATCTAGTGAGGTCGAAGTTGGAGCACTCCTTGCTCAAGATGATGATGAGTGGATCGAGCGCCCAATCTACTATTTCAGCCTTACCTTGAGCGATGCAGAACTTAGATATCCCGAAGCCGAAGGAGCCTTCCTGGCACTAGTCCATGCCATCCAGAAAATCAGACACTACCTGCTATCGAACAAAGTTGTACTGGTCGCTAAGGCTGATCCGATTAAATTCCTACTCTCCAAGCCTGCTCTAATAGGAAGGCCTGCAAATTGGTTGCTCCAGATATTGGAATTTGGCATAGCGTGTGTCTCTCCCAAAGCAATCAAAGTCCAAGCATTCACGGACCTATTCACAGCCTTTCCAAGAGAATATGTTACCATGATACACGAAGACATACCTGGGGAATTTCCAAAAATTTTAGTCATCAGAGAAGAGACGTGGATGATGTACTTCGATGGATCGGCTACACCTAGCAGCGATACTGGAGGAGCGTGGTGTTATTTGGTGTCTCCATCCGGTGAAGTCTTTTCACACTCGTTCAAACCGGACTTCCAGTGTACCAATACTCGGCTGAATATGAAGCTTTCTTATTAGGGTTTTCACTGGCAAAGCAAGCAGAAGCTACACATCTGGAAATAATAGGTGATTCAAAATTGTTGGTCAATCAGATGAACGACATATACTCTCTCAAAGAATTATCTCTTTCCCCTTTAAGGACCGAGGAACAAAAGTTGTTGGCATTCTTTGTTGATGCAACAATCATCCACATCGGACGTACTAATAACATGCATGTTGATTGTCTGGAAACTCTTGTATCGAAGTTGCAATTTGAAGGTTCAGAGAAAGCTATATCGGTACAGAGACGATCAGTTTCGTCTATATGGATCATGCAAGATGAAGATGTCAAGTTAAATGATTGGAGGGCACCCATCATCCGTGAATTGATCAGTTCACTTTCAGAAGGAAACATCAGTCTCAAGAAGTTAAAAAACTTTTCCTTGCTTCATGGAGAACTTTATTACCATAATCCATAAGGTTCATTATCGCGATGTCTTGGAGATGATGAAGCACAAGAAAAACTCAGTCGCATCCACGATGAGGTATGTGGACAAACACTGGTAATAACCCTCTACAGGAGACTCCAACGTCTCGGGTACTATTGGCCTACCATGGAGACACAAGCTAGACTGCTGCAAGGATCTGCTCTAATTGTCAGTTGCCACCACATCAACTCGAAGCGTTGACCGTTCACCATGTAGGGGACTGGAGAGAACCCTGCATCAAATACCTCCGTCATAATGATCTACCCTCGGAAAAGAAAGAAGCATTTCGGTTAACCCAGAAATCTAAAAGGTTCGAATTTCGTGATGGGATTTTGTATCGCAAAAATTTGGGGGAAATCTACTAAGGTGCATGTCAGAGCACGAAATCCCAGTAGTCCTAAAAGAGATGCACGATGGGGAGCATCAATGGAACATGAAATTGTTTCTCCAGATCCATGAGAAAATTATTGGCCGACCATGGAAGATAACGCAGCCGCCTATGTTCAGAAATTCCATAAATGCCAAGTCCATGGTAATCTCATACACACCCCTTGCCTTCCATTACATCCAGTAAGTAGTTTATGGCCATTCTACAGCTAGGGACTGGACATTATTAGAAAAATTAACCATGTATCATCAAAAAAACAAGAGTATACTATCACTCCAACCGAGTACTTCACCAAGTGGGTTGAAGTTATCCCTCTTCGTAGCACTACTGGCATCACCATCGCGGCATTCATCAAAGAATGTATCGTATGCAGATTTGGTGTTCCTAAACATATCATTAAAGATAATGGTTCTCTTTTGCAAACAAACATGTAACCGAGTTACTCCAGGAGTATGGCGTTAAGCATATTTTCACCACACCATACCATCATCAAGGGAATGGGCAAGAAGAGAGTAATAATAAGACTTTGATTTGGATTCTTAGTCGAACGGTGCATGATAATCCAAGGACCTGGAATGAGAAATTACCTATGACCTTGTGGGCATACCGGATTGCACCAAGGAGTTCGACTGGGACTTCTCCTTACTCCCTTGTCTACGATGAAGATAGTGTTCTTCCAGCCGAAATCAAAGTTCCCTCAGCAAGGATTGCAATGGCTAGTGGGATACAATGGGATGAAGCTGGAATATCAAACGCCAGAGTTGATGACCTAGATATGGTTGAATCTAGAAGGTCTAAGGTCAAGAAATATATCGAAGCATACAGACGAAGGGTTTCTAAAGCATACGACAAGACGATAAAACCTAGAACTTTTTAAGTAGGAGATATAATACTGAAAACTGCAAAACATAGCAAGACATGTCTGGTCCAAAATTTGCACCTAAATGGGGAAGGTCCCTATGTGGTCATCAAAGCCGTTGTTGGAGCATAGCTCGGTTGAAACCACCAAGCGTTGGAATGTCAAGTTTGGTTGTCATATTTTAGTGAAAAAAAAATCATTTAAAGAGTCGCTTGATTATGTACTAGAGTCAACTTCGTATAGGTTAACTTGAAAGTATTAGAATATGAGACATTACAAGTATTGCGAAGACTTGAAGAAGTGAAGAAATAAGGAGCTACAACGACAACATCATTCTTCCACTTGAGGTTAATGATATTTGACTTGAACTGTTTCATTCCCTAACGCATCTTTCAAGTCATGCATATTGAAAACATAACTGCGAAGCATGAATGATTATACTCTAGTTAGACGTAGTATTAAGGAATACAATGTCTTTGTATATAAGACATCGACATAATCGTTTGAATGCTATTGTGATTATGTATGGGTATGAGGTGAAGATTTCATCCTAGAAAACAATTTTTTACATTCGTTTAAAGAAAGTACATTCATGAACTCGTTTTGTGAATCGAAATGGAAATCGCTAGGATTATTGGTATTGTGATTCATTGCATATGTTTTGAACTACCAATATGTGTGATTAGCATAAACGCTCGTGACTTGTTTATGTTCTTGGTAAAACTATTCACAAGGATTGACTTTTGTATTGGTATGACTTTTATTAGTGAAACCGATCTTAAGTAATCATCTGAGATGGTATGATCGATCCTACGAAGAGGTGCAACCGATCACAAAGGGGAATTGATCCTTGTAAGAGGTGCAACACGTTTTTAGCTGATGGGGGAACCGATCCTATGAACATGTGCAACACATTTTAGTGAAAGGAGAACCGATCCTTTGGACATGTGCAGCAAATACAAGTAGTTACCATAAGTATGTGGGGAACCGATCCTAGTACCTAGTCAACCGAATTTTTGCAAAGCTAGTGTGACAATGCACAGTACTCACATGGAGGTATAACCGAAACTTGTTTTGGTAGAACCGTTAAACCCATGCTTTGTGATTGAGTGTTCTTAATCAATCACATAGTTCTTGAAAGTCAGATGAACCAATTCTAAACTTGTTTGGAAGTGTGGAAAATCGGTTTCAAGATTGTAAGTATGAAAGAGGACTTACAAAGTAAAGATGTCGATATTCTTTGAAAATGTGCAGTAACGCTTATCTTTTATTGTTCAAAGATATTCCTTAATAGCTAATGGAAATTCCCGAATCGAAATATAAGTTAAGAATCTTTTAATTGAGGTTGTTAATTTTATTTTTAGAAAAATGAAAATTGGTAATGTGCATTTACTAATTGGAGATTTTCTAAGAGATTTTCGGTCAATGTTTGGACAAAGCATTTCCAGGAATTATGGAAACCGGATATGGAATATATTGCATATCTTGAGAATATTTTCGGTTTTGGAAATTCCTTGGTGTCCAAACTTCTTTGGTCTATAAATACCAAAGTTTGCATTTCGAGCGAACTAATTCTTAGAGCCAGCAAAAAACTACCTAGTTGTTACTGGTGGAACTGCCTATTCGGAAAGGAAAGTAACCTAATCAGGCGAAATCTCTTACGGCCGTACAGCTTAAAGTCTTCTTTGGGATTGAGAAGCTCTATTAGTACCGTTGGTGGGAAACTAGATAGTTGTGGTTTATTATGAGTTTTCAATTGATTTGATTGACTAACGGTTGTTGAACTTTGATTGCACCTAGTTTGTTTATGCTTGAGAATCCTCTCTTCTGATATAAGATTCACTCAAACTAGATCGAAGTTCGACGGGGATCTTTAGACTGTTCGTAGATCAAAAGACGTCTTGTGATAATCCGTTGTTAACAGACTCCGTTCTGTGTGTGATTGATCACAAGATATTCAAGTTGATTGTGTTCATGTGTTTATCAAAGATCTAAGAAGACTTTGAAGATTTCTGATTTGGGTTGATAATCTTTGGTGTGCACAATACTTGTTTCGGTTAAAGAGGATCCAACTATAATCAGTTTATCCTTGTGGTAGATTGGATTGATTAGTTGAGTATATCGGCATCAATACGATTCTTTGTGATTCAAGGAATTGATTGCAAAATCTAGGCGATTACTTTGGTAGTCGTTAGTGGATAGATCTAAGGACCTGACAAAGGAGTTTATTGAGATAAATGGAATAGCCTTTTGTCGAACTCACATCACTTGGTTGAAAAGAGTTGATACCAAACAGATTTGTTGTTCCTTTACTTTTTGGAATACGAACCAAAATAATTATTCCAAGTACGTGACTTATTCACAAGTCGGAGGCGTGGGAATACAAACGGAACTAGGTGAACTATAGGTTTAGTTGCTTGGTCTCAACTATATGAAGTTGGTTTGATTTTGTATAGCAGATTAATCCTGAGAGTATTCAATTCTGGACAAGGTCCCGGGGTTTTTCTGCATTTGCCGTTTCCTCGTTAACAAAATCTTGCTGTGTCTTTTACTTTTCTATTTCCGCAATTATAATTGTTTTTATTATAGTTAGAAGTAAAATACACAAATATTAATTCCTATTTACTTGATAGTAATCCTTTTTTTTTTGGTTAAGTCCGAACCTCTTATCAAGTAAACATACTTCGTTGTTGTATTCTCTCGATCTCGTATCCATAGACGATCACACGAAGTGTGAACCGATTAGTTGTATTGTCTCGAATCAGTCCATAGATAATCACTTTCGGAGAAAGGACTTATAGGTGGAAAAGTTTTAGATTGAGGTATATTTGGGTACCCTCGTCTTTTCAATTGGTATCATAGCAGGCAAACACGAAAAGATCTAACAATCTTTGTTTGGTGCGATCCAACCTATAAGAACTGAACCCAATGGATGGTTCAATTAACGTAACGACAGGATTTGACTACTTCAAAAATTCGTGGTGGAAATGTTTTAGGAATTAGAATTATGTCGATGTATGTCTTGAAAGACTTACACAATCAGTGGGATATCATAGAATTGTATATCATTGTCTTGGATACTAACATGTTTAGTAGCAATAATATAATACTCTATGAGACAGGTTATATCTCGAAAATGCATAAGATTCCTCTTAGAATTTTTCATTATATGAACCATGGCTATTGTGTTCCTGAAAAATATGGAATCTTAAATATATTTTGGAAAACTTTCAAAGTATATATATGTACATTTTTAGATTCAGCACTGTCAATGTATCGCTATCTAGGATCCGATTTTGGAAAATATGTATTCCTACAAGGAATGAGTTTTCAATTTATAATTCTATTAACAATGGATTGCTTCATACACCTCACAACTGTTTTAATGAAGCAAGTGATCTTTTGAAATTCTACAGGGTTTATGATTTTGATGGTATTTTTAACAAATATCATATTTTGTTTAAATTTATCTCTGTATACTCTAGTAAATTCTTGAGTAAATTTCAAGTGATATTATCAAATTTTGGTAATAAAAGAGTAAACAGACTTTTGGACAAAAGCATGGAATCAATCCGAAATAAAGATCCAACCCATGAAAACCGGTTTTCCAAAAGAAAGACCTAGATACAAAATCGGAACTGTTTCCCCACAAGCCTTGGTTTTCGATTTTGTTAGTATTTCCTAAAACTAGTTATTCCGGTTTTTGATATCAAGTCTTCCTATAAAATATAATATCTTGCTATGTGTTCAAACATATTGGGGAAGATTGATCAAAACCATAAATAGGGTTTTTCATATTTTCGCAAGTATGGGAAAGAGGAAAACAAGAGAAAAAATCTCTGAAACAGACAAGCTTCCTCTCGTAGATATTGAGACAATCAATTATCCTCACTTGATCAAAGGGAGGCATGATCTTACAAAATTTGTAGACAACACATGTTTTGAAAGATATCAAGCCTTGAAGGGAGTAAGCTTCACTGAAAAAAAGATATTCGATCCAGATGTTTCAGAAACCTATTATGTGAAGTTTGTTCAAGACCGAATCTGGAGAAATATGTTCGTATTTGAAAAATATTCACCTGATGTAGTAAGGATTTTTTATGGTAATATTCACAGTATTAATCATGAAAAACTTACTTTTAGCACTTTGGTTGGAAGTATTTTTCTTCATGTCAACAGAAAGATGATCTCAACAATCATCAATTACAATGCGAAAGGGAAGATGATTACAGGTTCTGAAATTGAGCATGATAACATTTCAAAACTCATTACTGGTAAAACTGTTGAATGGAAAAAGGGAAAGATGCTAACCAAATATGTACCCTTTCATCTTAGGGTTTTCGATAAACTTGTCTTAGCAACTCTGTTTGCCTGTACAAGAGATTCTTCTTTATGGAATAGAGAATTTGCTGAACTAGTATACTACCTTCTTGAAGGCAAGAAACGAATTGATATTTGTGGAATAATTATCAATCAAATGATTAAAATCATTGAATCTCTTAATGTTACAGGATTCCATAGAAATCTTGGATATCCTTGTCTCATCACCAAGTTGTATGAAAGTGCAGTAGGGAAAAACTTTGGAGATGAGAAAGATACTAAAATTGTCTCTCAGGGAGTTAAAAATCGGATGAGTAGAATTCAAAAGCGATCGAGTATCTCATATAGTCAAATCTATAGTAATGGAGATCTCATGTTCCACATTTCACGTCTTAGGAGACAATTGGACTGTATTCATAAACAGTTGGCATTTGCCTATAGAAATGATCCGGAAACCCTTGAAGGAATCCTAATGATCAATAATGAGTTCCTAAAAGGAAAACAAGAAGAAGAATCTGAGGAAGATTCTGATGAGAAAACAAATGAAGTCTGATTTGTCTTCAAGAAAAAGAAAGATAGATATTAGTTTTGATTTGCTTCTATAAAGTCTATTATGAATAAAACTATCTTATTTATGAATAAAATTATTTAATTTATAATTTTTATTGTGATAGTTTTTGATTTACATAGCTTGTGCTTGAATACTTTATCTTATTGCTATGTATGTGTATGTGATGTTTGATTTCAGTTTTCTAACCTTGATATTCGATCTCATATGTTGTGAACCCTTATGGTCTGGGTGACTTTTTGGTTTAGCAGGATTAAGTTCTAGCTCATGTTGCTAGGCTTTATCAAAGGATCACGAGGGGTTCTGATTGAAACAATATGTGAAAAAGTCATAAAATGTTGAATCGTTTGGTTTAGCATAAAAGCATATGTGTTTCACGGTTTTAAACTTTTAGTTAAAACCGATTTTTAACCTTTCTCTGGTAAAGGTTGGTTGTTGCTATTCTTTTGTTTTGCATAAGGATGACAACATAATGATATTTCGATATCAATTCTCCTTGGAAGAAGATGCAAACATATTGGAGAAGTGGATGCGAAATTTGAGGTAACGACTTTGTTAGTTATTCGTTTTCTTGTTTAAGAAAATCCTAAGTTTATTGCATTTATTTATTGCTTTTGCTTAACAAAATTTCGGTACAATTGATGTTTTATTCCATTATTTGTGTATGGATGTGTGTGTGATTCAATTGGTTCCGGTTAAGAAAAACTATTGTTATCTTTCTTTATTGTTTGGTATCAATTATTTAGGCTTATAAAATTTCGATGCAATTGCGGTGCTTTAATGTCTATGTTGTTTCAATTTCTTCCGGTTGAGGTGAATAATTATGCAAGTTGACTTATTTGGTTTGTATGAATTATTTATGGCTTAACGAAAGAAAAGGTTTACGGGATGAATTGTATAGTCCAATTCGATTCCGGATAAGAGAAACTAAGTTAATTCTGATCTTAGTTAGACTTATCAAAGTGGAGGTTTCGGTTATTCAAGTCTAATCGAATGCCTTAAAAAGGAATGCTAGTTAACTAACCTAGTACTTGTCTTGTTTAAAATTGAAAGGTCTAAGTTATATGTATAATTAGAACCTGATGAGAAAAATAGAGTTATCTTTATTTTGGTCTTGTCAAACAAGCGATCTTATTTGTACAATCGGTTTAGCAAAGGAACTAAGGTGCTTAGTCGATTTTTGATTTGCTAAACTATTAGGTAAAATTGCTTCGAGCAATTGTTTCCTTGGTAACATATCAAAACAAAATTACTTTGTAGTTTCGGTTTGATATTGGTTACAAAAATGGTGTGTGGAACCCTCGTGCTTAACTCTTATAGGTTTGCAAGTCTATTTTGAGATTTGTAAGATCCTTTCGGTTTGTCCTTTATTTTTTTCGTTTCTTTGTCATTTTGTGACAAAAAGGGGGAGAAATACATGCAGTAACCAAGTGATACTGGTATTAATTTGTATTGATTGGTATCACTAAGGGAAAGGACATTGGTGCTTAAACGTTTATCTAACAAAAATAGTAAAGCATAGACTAAGGGGGAGTAGCATATCATATGATACTTGTAGTTACATGGACTACAAAGGAGAATAACAAAGACATGCGGATTGGAAATCTACCTATCTTACCTTTAGGGGGATTATTATCTTTGTTATTTTAATGTCAACAACGACATTTATGGATTGAATGTATACAGGTTATTATGATGTTGAATTCGGGAATCAAGCGTATTGTAATGAATTATTGTAATTTTTTTATCCATATGATATAAGAGTTTTGTCACTAAAATTGACAAAGGAGGAGATTGTTAGAGCATATCTCGGTTGAACCCACCAAGCGTTGGTATGTCAAGTTTGGTTGTCATATTTTAGTGAACCAAAACTCATTTAAAGAGTCGCTTGATTATGTACTATAGTCAACTTCGTATAGGTTAGATTGAAAGTATTAGGATATCATACATTACAAGTATTGCGAAGACTTGAAGAAGTGAAGAAGTAAGGAACTACAACGACAACATCATCCTTCCACTTGAGGTTAGTGAAATTTAACTTGAACTGTTTCATTCCCTAACGCATCTTTCAAGTCGTGCATATTGAAAACATAACTGCGAAGCATGAATGATTATACTCTAGTTAGACGTAGTATTAAGGAATACAATACGAAGTTTATTGCTTAAACTGTTAAACTTTGTATAGAAGATTTCCGATTTGGGTTGATAATCTTTGGTGTGCACAATACTTGTTTCGGTTAAAGAGGATCCAACTATAATCAGTTTATCCTTGTGGTATATTGGATTGATTAGTTGAGTAGATCGGCATCTATACGATTCTTTGTGATTCAAGGTATTGATTGCAAAATCTAGGTGATTACTTTGGTAGTCGTTAGTGGATAGATCTAAGGACCTGAGAAAGGAGTTTATTGAGATAAACGGAAGAGCCTTTTGTCGAACTCACATCACTTGGTTGAAAAGAGTTGATACCAAAAAGATTTGTTGTTCCTTTACTGTTTGGAATACGAACCAAAAAAATTGTTCCAAGTGCGTGACTTATTCACAAGTCGGAGGCGTGGGAATACAGAAGGAACTAGGTGAACTATAGGTTTAGTTGCTTGGTCTCAACTATACGAAGTTGGTTTGATTTTTTATAGCGGCTCAATCCTGAGAGCATTCAATTCTGGACAAGGTCCCGAGGTTTTTCTGCATTTGCGGTTTCCTCGTTAACAAAATCTTGTTATGTCTTTTACTTTTCTATTTCCACAATTATAATTGTTTTTATTATAATTAGAAGTAAAATACACAAACGTTAATTCCTATTTACATGATAGTAATCCTATTGTGTTTGGTTAAGTCCGAATCTCTTATCAAGTAAACATACTTCGTTGTTGTATTGTCTCGATCTCGTATCCATAGACGATCACACGAAGTGTGAAACGATTATTTGTATTGTCTCGACTCAGTCCATAGACAATCACTTTCGGAGAAATGACTTATAGGTGGAAAAGTTTTAGATTGAGATATATTTGGATACCCTCATCTTTTCAGCCGCACCTAGCGGCTACTACAAAATACTTGCAATCAAAGGAGGCATGGAAGGAACTATAATCAATGGCAAGTAGCTCAAAGCATATTATACCCAACCACAAGATGATAATCTAGCATGTAATGTCATTTATCTAAAAGTAGTTCTTTAAATGTTCTACCATTCATTCCAAAAGCAAACTAATTGCAACAATCTAAAAAAGTTTCATCAAATCAAATCAAATCTTACTCAAGAAAACTTTCTAAAATACAGAAAAATCCCAAACTCTCTAGAGTAGCCCGTCCAACAGTAAATAGTTCCTGATGTACACCATCTTGACCTATTTTGATAATTCTCCGTCTTGATCCTCAAGTCTCGAATCTCCTTGTCCACCCTCACGGATTCCATAGTCAGAGCCTTTTCTTATTTTGTTATGGCGTTTGCAGAAGAGACTATATTAGCTGCAATGGCCGCTTTATCTATCTTGATGATCTCGAGACGATGAATCCATATAATATTAAATCGGAGAGCTTCATCCCACAAGTAGAACTATTTGTTGTCGAAATCAGGAAGATTCTTCTTTTTCATTTCCTAAATTACTAGCAACAATCCAGCTACAGCGGTTACTAGTAGCTTTGGATGGATTTTCCATACTTCCGAAGAGGCGATGTGACCGTATGTCTTCCAGATCTTGGTATACATGGCAGCATGGTGTTTTGGGACAATGAAACCACCCACATCCTGGGGATCACGACATGAGTTTTTCAGGAGAAGATCAAAAAGAAGCCCGACAGCTAGATATTCATGAATAGAAATTCCCAGTTCGACCTCGGTGGATTGACCGGTGGATTGATGGAAGTCTCATCATCAGTGACTGTTTTTTCATCACTAGAATCAACTCTTTCTTTCTGATTCTCCTCAATATCAACACGGATGTCTACCTGTCACATCAAAATATGCAGTCAGTACTCGACATAAAATCTTGAAAATGATGAAGAAGGATAATTACCGTTGTAACTCTGTCATATCAATCAACATCCAGTGAGGTAGAGGCAAAACGATCAGGAGCTTTGATGGTCTGCTTGGGTCTCAGATTATAAGGAGGAGAAGAAGAAGAAAGGCGATCTACTTGCTCTACCTGCAAAATAATTTATCAAATATCAACCGCGCAAGGAGATACCAGAAGAAATAAGTATTTCTTACCAATTTAGGTGCATTTCTGTGCTTGGAAAGAGATCTGAGGGAAGATGCACTACTGTCAGACATATTATGATGAATATGAATGAAGCACCAAACCTTTGCTAAAAATGGCGGATATAGAGGAGAATGGAATAAGAAACACGAAACCCTAAAAGTTGAAAGCTATATGTTAATCCTCTAAGGGAAATCGGTTACGCTCTTATTGGGATTTGGTATTTCAAATGAAGATTATGCGGACGCGTGAAGACCAAGAACACTGGGGACTGGCGTAGTCAATCGTGACTACTCATTATTGCATCCCTAACACGTGGATATTTGTATGCTATCTTATAGATGATCCGGGTCGTCAGCCAAGACAGTTTGGAAGACTTGAGCGTTCAATCACAACCCTGTCAGCAGTTGTTTACGCTGTCATGTACAAAGTAGTGGAGGGATTGGTGAAGAATCAAAGTACTAATCATATTTCATTCTTTTCGTATGGGTGTTCTTTATAACATATCCAAAATTCAAGCTCATCAGATGAACGAACTAAGAGCAGTGGGTCAAAATTGGACATCGTCACTGTAGAAATTTTCCAGAATTCTTCTAAAACTTCTCTGATCGCTGATTTGAGCCTCTAAACGAGATTAAAACTCAACAATCTTCTTTTCTATTGATGGGAAATTGTTTGGGCATGAAAAAGTTGGTTCAGACCGTCAAAAACCCACATCGGATGAAGTTTTTACAACGTTTCTACCGAGGATACTATTTCTGGATTTTTTTCAAAACGATAAGACTCTTGCTACGCGTATGGCTTATTCATGGATTCAGATAATCAATTCACAAGAAGAGGATGATGAAACAAGCAATTAGGGAATTATCATTCAAAAAGAGTCTACTTGGAATAATAGAAGAATTACTGGAACGATAAAACAAAATCTACAAAACTACGAAAAATAAAATATGATCATATCAAGCAGGAGGATCAGTCGTCAGATTCATCACTATCCGCGTACTTATCATTGATTTCATCCTCAGGATCTTCCTATGGATCTGAATCCGATCCTTCTTCTGGGTCTTCTTCCAGGCGATCATCCGGATCATTGTAAATCATATCTGAATATTTTTCTTCTTCTTGTTCGGCTTTGAGATCAGCTGCTACCAGTAGTTCGGACTTCACATCAGGAGAGTACGGCTCGACTTCACGATCAACATTCTTCCATTCAAGGGAATATCTCAATGCATCGGAGTCTGACGCGACACCCTCAATATGAGCATGTTGCTCCTCCTCAGCTTCAATACTTTTATGTTCAAGACAACAACATTTTTGCTGAAACTCAACAAGTTTTTCATCCTCGGCTTTCCTCCTTTGAAGAATTTCATTGCGTCATAGTTCTTCCTCTCTTGAGATCAAGTTTAAAAAGGTGTGGATACGATGGCGTATAATTCCCAGGCGATAGAGAGGCATGTCTTTTATCAATCTTTCCAATCTCTCGAAACAGATATACAAATCAGGATATGCATTCAAAAAAGACTTCATCCTTGTTGTGGCCTTAGATACCTTATAGATTGGTTCCTTTGGAAAGTTGGTACCGTGATTTGGAGGCGTCATGATCCGTTACAAGGAAGATGAGAACGAATATTTGAAAACAATGATTTTTTGGAACAAGAAATAGTGAAGTGAAACGGGCATTCACCTCTTGCGATGATGTGGTCGGCAACCAGTGGTGATGGCACAAGAGTTGCTTCTATAATGGTCTCCTCTTTTCTGTACCAAAGTCAATTAAAGCACCTACGAAGACGTTTGAAACACCGAAAGTCAAAAATACAGTATTTTGACCTAAAACTTCAATAATTTGTGAAAAATACTAAAATAATTTTTCTTTCCCTGGATGAAGCATCATTGTAGAGAAAAGTGAAAAAAAAAAACTTACCGGAACTTGGTCGGTGTCGGCGTCGAAAGTTGGCCGGCCGACGAGATTTTCCGGCAAAGTCTGTTACCGACGGACGAATGGAAGAAGAAGAGATGGGGGTGCTCCTGCTCCTGGTCGGTGGTGGTGATGAAGGAAGGTGGAAAAAATTAAAAGGGTTTTACTCCCTTTTATATGTATTATCGGGGTTTTCTAATTTCGGTCGAATTAGGATTCCTCATTCAAAGCAGCGCCCGTGCTATACACGGGTCAACATGGTTCTTCTACCACGAAAATCAGCGTACCTTGTCATTTTATGCTCTATGAAATATGCCCAGTCACCGGACAAGAGCTCATACGGCTGACAAACGCTCATTCAACGACCATTCGGCATAATTGGAGCATTATTGGATCTGACATCCTGGTAACATCTGATAACTGAGTTTATTTATTCGTTTTGCTTATGTTAATAAAAATCACCATCTATATGCATACTGCGTAACATGACTGTCCCACACAAAGCAGGGGAATTAATGTTGATGATGGATTTTTGACGAAGGTCATATTCGTAAATTCACATCGGAAACCATGTATATCTGATCAGTGTCAGAATCATAAGAAATTTGTATCCTCACAAAAAGGTGAATTGCAGGTCTGTAATATCATGGCGACAATAATGTATAAAAACAAAATTAAGGTTTATGAGGCAGAGCTTTTAATATTCCATGTTTTTCATTATTAAAAGCTGAAAGATTCAGTACACTTTATTCTGGATTCGGAATTCATTCCTGGTGTCTAAATTAACCCAGGATAATATATGATGTTGATCACATCATATCTGGATGCTCCTAGACATATTATATGCTAGTATAGAGCAATGGATTAATTAAATCTAGCCGCAGTATTCATCGTATTGAATTCCTAGAAATTATGTACTAATTAGACCCTAAATATTCATCTACTCAAGATCCATGGTTCTTCTCAGTTGAATTCCAAGGAAAGTAATGAGTATTTACCTTTTGGGCATCTGGGACTCCGAGTAAGCCCCGGGAGAGAGGCACGAGTGTATTTAGTGATAATGCTCAAAGGAGCATTCAGTGGAGGAAATAGGATTGGAAGTCTGATTAAAGAAGCAAAGGGAAGAGATAAAATAATAAAAAATAATAATAAACCCGTGAGGGTGGGCCCACACGGCTAAACGGCTGGCCATGCCGCCGGTTCTATCCGTCCCTCCCCACTTTTCCTTATGTTATTATTATTATAATAATATTGCAGGAATTAATATGGAATTATTATTATGCCGCCGGTTCTAGCTGGTCATCCCCGTTTCCCAAAGTTTCATGCGCTCCAGGAGGTCCCAGGTTCGAGTCCCCAATGGTGTAAAATTGCAGGAATTAACATGGAAGCTAGAGGTAGCTTTCCCCCCTTGTGACATAATTTCAGCCCCCCCATCCGCTTCGGCTCCCTTGGCTAGGTTACCCATGAGGCTCGCTGGTAGGCTAGCACGACAACCTGTTCAATTAATATAGTAATACGTTGTTGGAGCTTAGCTTGTTAGGCTTCCAACTAGTTAATGTAATACTCATTATTAGTTAATGTACGTTGTTGGATTTTTCCTCTTCTCGATTTTTTTTTCCGTTCGTTCAACATCAAAATTCTCTCTTTGGTGATTGAATTACCAGATTCTTTGGTAGTTTTCTTCGATTATCTTGTGTTAGTGATTCAATTAGGGTTCTGAAGTAACGTTGTCCACAGTTCGTAGTGAGGTTTTCTTCATTTGGAGTTTAGGGTTCTGTTTTCATTTTGTAATTTCTTTGGGGGAGTTTTTCGATTGGTGATTAAGGTGTTTCTGTTTGAGGATTTGCACCACCAATTCTGTAAATGATTGCCGTTAGTTGAATGGATTGGGGTTTTTGTTTGGTTTGAAAGAGTTTTTTTATATGAAAGCGAGGTTTTCTTCGTTCTGATTGACTGTTGAGTATTGAAGTTGAATTTGTGTTGGGTATTGAGGTTTGGTTGCGAGGGAGGCGTTTTATTATCTAGTTCTCAACTATTACAATTTTAATTTGTTGCAGGGGTTGTGTGTTGTTGAGGATTTTCACCCAATTGTTCTTCAGTAAGTGGTTTCTTCAATTTGTGTTTGTGGTTGATTTACCATATTTGTTTGAAGGGTTTCTTCGATTGGTTATAGAAGGAGTTTGTTGAGACAGTAGCAGGGTGTTTTGTTCATTGTAGAGAATATTATTGCTTTGAGTAAGGGGGTTTCGATTTGAAGGTGTTTGTTTTGTGCAATTTTTGAAGACTCTGTTATTGGGGTTTCTGGGTTTGGTTTGGATGAAGTGGTTTCTCTTTTGTGATTAATTGAATTTCAATCTTGGGGGTTTCCTTGAGAAGTATTGTTGATTTTGTTGTTTTTCTCTGAGTTCGTGTATCAGTTGTTGATGGTGGTTTTTAGCTTAGGGTTAAAATCGTAAAACCTTGCATCTGATGTGACGTCACTCTGCAAGGAAACGGTGCCGTGAGTGCTAACCTCTCCACCGGCATATTTATTGAGTCATTCAATATATTTACATGAAATTTATCCATACTGTCTAATGTATTAACCATCCCAAATGCTCTGTAAATTTCGGCACCTCGCCAATACAAGACTCACTGAGTACTTTCCTGTGCTATGTTCCCCGGCAGAACCCTTAATATCGGTATGGCATGACGGATTTATGTTCACTCACAGCGGAGTATCATGAATCTCCAAGTACCTAGGTTAAGGCTATCGCACGAAATGCTCAGACGGAAAGCACACTGCATTCTGTAGATAAGAATTTTTGTGGCAGCATACAAAATCCAGACAATTATTGTGATAACTCACAAAAAACTCATACACCCGACTAATTTGCAAAATCAGGGTCTCGCGCCCCGCGCAATACACTAGACCCCGTTGGTCGAAAAACTATGCTTAGCCAAACTAGGCGATTAAATCCGCCACAGCGCACTGGAAGTGTGGCCACGCCCTAGCTTTCCGGCCCCACTTCCCATCGACCAATCAGGTCGCTTTAAATCCGCCACAGCGCACTGGAAGTGTGGCCACACCCTAGCTTTCCGGACCCACTTCCCATCGACCAATCAGGTCGCTCTAAACCCGCCACACTCACACAGAAGTGTATCCACACCCATGCCTGGTCGGCCCTCTTACATTAACCAATCAGGTTGCTTTAAACTCACCACAATGTTGAAAAGAAAGAAACCGCGCCATATGGCCGCAAAGCCAATTGGCTTCCCAAAAACGCGCCAATATGCCAAACGCGCCAAACGCGCCAAACGCGCACACGCCAAGACGAGCCTAATAGCATCACATGCTATTTACCTGCGGCAAGCCTCTCAATTTTAACTTGCCACACGTAGCAAAGTTCTACATGTTTTCCATGAAAACACTCGAGATATCAAAACATGTCACAAACTGGGGGATACTCATCGGGGTATTGGTCTGGCGGTTTACAGCGTGCGGCGTGCAATACGCCTGTTACAGGAAAGTGTCATAAAGACGGGCGGTTAGTAATGGCAAGAAGTAATGGTGTAAACGTATCTTCATTATGGAAACATAAATTCCAGGCGTTACCCGTTACTCTCTTATTCCACTACTCAATCGTTTCCACTTCCTACGAGACCAGGGTACGTTTTGTTGCGACTTGTATAAATAGGTCTCACCTATTTCCACCAAATGACAAGTTTTGGTCAGAGGAAAAATACAACATCCATAAATCATCTGATAGCTTTTCATTCAGCTAGCCAGTTTAACTTTCTGATACAAGTCCCGAAACACCCACACTTCCGGAATCAACTATTCTGGTCTCAACACTTTCTTCGCTTCCCTCCCTAAGACCAACCCTTCTCCTTCACTTTGTGACCGAAGCAAGCCTGGAACAGCCATTTCTTGGTTTATGCCAGGATTGTACAGATTGATCTCTCGAATCAGAAGTACTCCCGTGCAGTACATTGTTTAGGGTTTAGACTAGTTTATCTTCCACACGCACGAAATTACCAAAATCAGCAGAAACAGTTCTCACCCATAAACATCAGTGTATTAAGATTTGGATTTAGGTGTTCTGTGATTGTATTACAGCTGTGGATTTTATTGTTTACCTTGAAGAAGATATATCAGTGGTGTAGATTTTTGTAAATTGTTTGTGCAGCTCTTACATTGTGGTTTGGTCACCACCTCCCTGTGAAGGTTCTATTAGTGTTTTGTTATATGGTAGTTTGAGTTTTCATTGTTTTTGAAACCTTAAATTCCCATACACTAAACTCTAATTTTTAAGCCAGCCTTGCAATCGTTCTAGAGCTTCATCGTCGACAATGCGATATTCAACATCTCCAAGACTTCCAGGTTCGTACGGTACATCTTCAACTTCTTTTCAACCGACATCTTCATCTCAACGGTATGTTTCATCTCAAGTAGATAAAATCCCATGTCCTTTCAAGAATTTTGACGGTTTTCGTGGAGGTACTAATGGCAGAGGTTATGCTAAATCTGCAATATATCGACACCTTCATGATCAACACTTTCTTTCCGAAAGTGACAAGGAGTTATGTATAGATAGGATTCGGACAAACAGTGAATGCTTTACTACCTGGGAAGAGGTTTTGGAAGCTATGCAGATGTGGATTTGCATCAAATGCTTGTGCACCTATGCTTGGAGGAAACCCTGTCGCAACCATCTGCCTGCTGAAGTTATTGCTGGACTATACAATGATGGAAACGCGGATTTTTTAATTTATGGTGTTGAGAAGCCTTAATCTAATAGTGAGTCCGGTGCTACATCCAGTGCTGAATCTGTCCATTCTAATACTGCTGCTGACACTACTTGTCTATCAGTGGAGTTGCTTAATCAAATTTTGCAGAAGCATATTACAACCATAGTAAGTATCCCACCTTCGTGGAGACAAAAATTTTCCCGAACTCTCAACTCAGCATTAGAACATTGTCACTGCTAAGCCTAGAGATTTATTTGTTTGGTTGCAACTTCTTTTACTCCGTGTTTGTAAATTGAATCTCTATGTTCCAAAATGTTCTGTGGAAGAACTGTCTGTCACAAGAAAGAAACTACAGATCTCTGGTATCAACCAATCATTGACCAAATGGAGAGAATCCATAGGTTTTGCATTCTTAACTCAGAAGCTTCTTAGTCTTTCTAATGACAACAACAGTCGTAAGCCTCCTAAGAAGAAGAAGACTGAGAATTCTAATATGCTAGCTTGTTGGAAGAAGCTAAGGTCTGGTCAATATATTGCTTCAATCCGTGTTATTTCCTCTGATAGTATTGCTCCTCCTACGCCAGATACTCTATACGAATTGCAGCAAAAACACCCCCATGAGCCTCCTCCTTCTATTCCGGCAGATGATATCGCAACACCCTCAGTATCTGTGGATGGTAAAGCTGTGTTGGCTGCAATCAAAAGCTTTCCTAAAGGTAAAGCTTTTGGGCATGACGGTTGAAGGGCTCAAAACTTACTCGATGCACTGAGTGGACCGCCTACTTCAGTAGATGATGAACTGTTGGAATCCATGGTTGGTGTTATCAATCTGTGGCTTGCAGGAAATTGTCCATCAGAATTGGGTGAGTATGTGGCTAGTGCTCCATTAACTCCTTTGCTGAAACTTGGAGGTGGTGTAAGTCCAATTGTTGTGGGAACCATCTGGAGACGACTGTGCTCCAAGTTAGCTGCCTACGCTGTATGCAAAGATATCACAGCCTATCTTGGTTCACATCAATTTGGGGTGGGAATAACCTGTGGTAGTGAGGGGATTATGCATGCATCTAATAGGTTGTTGGAGTTAAAAGGTACTCACTGCACTCAGACTATGCTTTTGGTTGATTTCTCAAATGCTTTTAACTTAGTAGACAGAGCTACTTTGATTCGTGAGGGTCGGAACCATTGCCCAAGCATTCTAGATGGGTAGAGTTTTGCTACTCCACACCCGCTAGATTGTATTACAACCAACATATTCTTTCATCTGCTTTGGGTTTTCAGCAAGGTGATCCACTTGGGCCGTTGTTATTCTCACTTGCATTGCATCCTCTGGTTGTTAAGATTGCTGCAGAATGTACATTAGACCTTGATGCTTGGTATCTGGATGACGATACAATTGCTGGTGATATATTAGAGGTTTTTAAGGAATTGAAGATCATTCAATCTAAAGGTCCTACGAGGGGGTTGCACTTGAACATTAAGAAAACAGAGCTCTTTTGGCCATCTTTCGATCCTAGAAGAGATATTCCAGGTGTATTTCCTATTGACATTGGGAAGCAACATGTGGGTGTCAAATTTCTTGGAGGGCCGGTCAGCATGGACCACCAATATTGCAGTGACATGGTTTCAGGTAGAGTTGACAAAACTATACTTCTCATGAACAAAGTGCGGCAACTACAAGACCCACAATGTGAATTATTGTTATTGCATAATTGTTCTGGAGTCTCAAAAATTTACTTTACTCTTCGCACAACTAGTCCTACTGCTATACAGTCTTCTACATCCCAGTTTGATGACAACCTAATGCAATTTTTACGTCAGATAATGGTTGGAGATGGTGCAGGCTTTGGTTTATTTCAACAGCGCCTAGCTACGTTACCTATGAAAGATGGTGGTTTAGGTGTCTATACTGAAAAAGCGGGGGTCTAACAACACCACCCAATATTTCGCTTAGAAATCTGTATGGACAAACTCTAATATATTTTTAAGAGAATCAACAAGACTCAATCAATTAAAAGTATATCAACGAGTTTATATCTCTCTTCTTGATTTTATTTACTCAAGCAAGAATTGCGAGTTCAAATCCAATACAAGGAATAACTTGGATGGTACCAAAGACCAATATCCAAGGATCAATCAGCAACCAAAGGTCATATTTTCAATTGATTGATTCAAACGCACAACCTGTATATTTTCAATTATATAGACAAATATAATGGGGAAATAGAAATAACACAGACACCAGAAATTTTGTTAACGAGGAAACCGCAAATGCAGAAAAACCCCGGGACCTATTCCAGATTGAACACACGCTGTATTAAGCCGCTACAGACACTATCCTCCTCCAAGATAACTTCGGGTTGGACTGTAGTTGAACCCCAATCAGTCTCCCACTAATCCAAGGTACAGTTGTACTCCCTACACCTCTGATCCTAGCAGGATACTGCGCACGTGATTCCCTTAGCTGATCTCACCCACAACTAAGAGTTGCTACGACCCAAAATCGAAGACTTAAAAATAAACAAATCTTCTCACACAGATAAGTCTATCAAAAGATCAATCTGTCTCCCACAGATAAAACCTAAAAGGTTTTGTTCCGTCTTTTGATAATAATCAAGGTGAACAGGAACCAGTTGATAATCCGGTCTTATATTCCCGAAGAACAGCCTAGAGTTATCAATCACCTCACAATAATCT
Organism: Papaver somniferum; assembly: GCF_003573695.1. Taxonomy (NCBI): domain Eukaryota; kingdom Viridiplantae; phylum Streptophyta; class Magnoliopsida; order Ranunculales; family Papaveraceae; genus Papaver; species Papaver somniferum. Next base: position 25,961,612 of record NC_039365.1, read on the forward strand.
TAATTGTATGATAGCGAAACAAGATGTTTTGGAATCACAAACAATGAGACGAAGATGTTTGTGATTACTTTTTATATCTTGCCTATCGGAGATATCAATCTCAAGCCAATCAATCTGATTGTACTCGTACGATAGAAGATGCAAGATCAGATCACACAACTACGATAAAAGTAGTATCGCTCTGGCTTCGCAATCTCAATGAAGTATTTAAGTCGTTAACCTGGTTTTAGAAGAAGAAAACCAAAGTTTAAAGGAGAACCAACTCTAGTATGCAAACTAGTATCACATGTGAGGTGTGGGCATTAGTTTTGCAGAATACTAGATGTCTCCTTTATATAGTCTTTCAAATCAGGGTTTGCAATTAAGTTACCTTGGTAAGAAAGAAATCAATATCCATCGTTAGATGAAAACCTGATTTAGATTCAAGCTAATATTTCTCAACCGTTAGATCGACAACTTATCTTGTTACACACACTTGACAATGCACGCTTCTAGGTTTGTTAACCATACCCAAACGTATGCACTTGTTGGTTCAACAATAATTAACCAAAAGGTTAGCCATATGAGCATTCCATATCAACCACGTTCTTCTTCACCATGACTAGTTCAAATGATTTCAAATGAACTAGTTAGAGAGTTGTTCAATTGCAAGGAAATCTCATGTACTACACAAGACACAATTGAAGCAAAGATGATTTGATTCACTTGAATCGGTTCATGAACTATTATAGCCACGGTTTGCAAACTCCATTCCTTAGTCTTTTTAAGTTTAAGTTCAGAAATCATCTTCAGATATATAACCTTCTCAAGTTCGCAGACTAGGTTTGCGGACTTAAGTTACCGTGCAGAGTTTACAAACTCCAGCAGAAATTCTCGGGTATGAGAACTTCGCCGGTTCGCGGACTTGGTTCCACGCAAATAGTTTGTCAACTCCAGCATAAATTCTCGGGTTTGAGAACTTCGGCAGTTCGCGGACTGAGTTCGCGTACTTGGCTCACGCCATTCTTCCGGTTCTCTTGATTAACAAAGTTTGTAAACTTTGGTTCAAGGAATACTTATACATAAATGTGTTTCCACAACAATGCTTATTTCCACCATTGGTTATGTAATATAAACTCTCATTTCAATCATTGAAACATTCTTAGAGGACGTTATACAGTTGTTACACCATTTCTCGTCAAAGCAATTTTCAAGATGATTGAAACATATCATGACTTTCGTCACATGGTAAAGATAAACTTGGTTAAAGCGAAAAGATTACCAACTCATATTTCGAGATATAGATAGGAGAGGTATACTCGGCTCGAAATACCAAATGTGTATGATCAAAGTCTATATATATAGCATACGACTTCTTGTCTCAAAGAGTAGAAGATAGAGTAGATATACTTTTGAGTGATATATATGTTCAAGTCTTCACATACCTTTTTGTCGAGAAGTTCCACCGGTTCCTTGAGTAGTTCTTCTATGATGAATCTCCATGAAGTCCTTCAGCTCAACTACACTTTCTATCCTAGTCCGAGACTTAGCTATAATAGACTAGAAATCAAGACTTATATTTTTGATCACTAACATTGACAAACATGCTTGAGATAGCAACGCGTGCGAGTTCGACCGAGCAATGCTCTAACAATCTCCCCCTTTGTCAATTTTAGTGACAAAACTATCAATACATATGGAATACAAAAAAGATAAAGAAACTTTAGTAGATCCTATTCCACATGTATAATCTTCAAGATTTCTCGAAATCTTCGTCACTTCCAAGTACTCCAAGGATCCCAAAGGTTGTAAGTTTAGCATCACCGATGTTGAAGATCCGTAGCTATAACAATGAGAAAACATAGTTCTCGATCATTGTTATACAATGTCACAGTATTATTACACAGCGTCAAAGTTCAATTGTATCATAACTTCAACAATAATACTATGGTGATATGTATCACTCCCCCTTAGTCAATACTCCATCTCACATGGAAACCACTCCCCCTTACACAATGATCCGAAAACCATATGTATTTGTAGTGTGGACTACATATTAATTCTCCGCCTTCAATAAAATTGGCAAAGGTACAAGAACGGGGTCATAATGAAATTTCCGAGAGAGAAATTTCATGACAAAAAGAAAAAAAATACATACCAACTAATTTAGATGCAATCATAAAGCCGAAGCTAAATGCATTCATCAAGGAGCTTAAAGATACAAGATAACCCATCTAAAATTCCACAGCCGCACACCCATCAAGATATGACCATTAAGCACAAGTTCAAAAGAACTCTCCCCCATTTGATGTCATTCCCGAAGGAACAACAAGAGCGACCTTAATTTCGAAAGAAAAAAAGAATTTTTTATTGGACACAAAAAACCATGAGAATGATTTCCTATATCCAAAAACTCAATCAAATTAATCACAAGTAAACCCATGATTAATTTAATCGGAATACACAATCAAATTAAACACAAAAAGTGATCAATTCAATTGATTATGCTCAACATAAGAGAACTTATGGAGATAAGAAAATACTCAACTAGACTAATTACAAGAGAACCCATAATAAATCTAATTGGAATACACAACCAAACTAATCACAAAAGTAATCAATTTAATTGTCATTTGTTTTGCTCGACATAAGAAAACTTACGGAGCAATAACTAAATAACCAAACAAGATGATTAATTTAGTTCAATATGCTCGACATAACATATCTCACGGAACAACAACTAATCCAGAAATAATCAACTTGGTTGTATAGTGCTCAATATAAGATACATTACGGAGCCTCACAGTAATACATAGAATATGGATCAGGGATGATCAGTATTGCGGAATACACAAGGATTCATTCTATTTTCCGTCACTATTTGCATAACGATATTTAATAGACATAATCCTTGAAAACAAAAGATTTTAACCCATCTTCCATCAACTATTTGACTATATAGGCTTAACTTTTGTATTTGTCAAAAGTACATTCATTCTTTTATCAATACATGCATATCGACTTATGAAAGACTTTACTTTTGACAAGATATGGCACAATAATAGTTCACGGACGTAACCACACATATCCCATAAGAATTGCAATATATAAAACCATAAAGATTAATACTGCAAAAATCATCTTCCAAACTAATTTAGAATTTAAACTAATAAATCTAAAAACATGAAGATGAAAAAGTTGGACATATCTATGTGTAATCACAATAATGGCTATTCCAAACTCTAGTAATCCTTCTCAAAAATAAGAATAAATTCTCATAATAAGTTTCCTAGGCATCAAGACAAACTCGTAATGCACATACAAGATGATTTGTCTTTTCAGGGTAGAATCAATATTTTTCACATGGATTTACACCAATAATAGCTACCAATGGCGTATAAAAAGTTTTTCTTAACAAATAAGAACATACAAAGTCAATAACGACCATGCACCATAGTTCACATAGGATGATTGTGAACATTCAAGAATTCCATAGCAGTGCATACTCTTTCCATTCATGAACTTCCTTCTTTGTGATTCACTAAAAACATTCTTGTAAAATCTACAAATTATCTTAGAAGAGTAGTACTCCAAGAATCCAAGTTCCCAAGTTCAAGAGAAGTGGAACAAGTGCAACGAAACGGAGCAAAATACTAAAAAACAAGATATAGGACAAATACCAATCTTAACTCATCCAAATTCAAGGTTTCTCATCTCCATTTTGAATATAATTCAAATAGGAATAGAGTGCAAAAATAATGAGGTCAATCCGAGTTCGGACGAAGAAGTTACGTCCAAAACAAGTTTACCGAATATCGACGTCAAGTATGCATACGGGCTTGCAAACGAATATTTGTATCCTGGAGCAGTATGCAGACGGGGTTTGCGAACTTAAACCCCTGGATTTTGGTTTTAAATGATGTTATGCATACTTGGTATGTGTACCATGAAGTCCAAACATCCCTAACTAATGTTTTCAAACCTTAAACACAGATCAAGTTAGGTAGAAATGAACGATAATCAAGGTACATGGATTATAAGTACTCAAACAAGTAATAAAAACATAAATCTTGCTCAAGTTTATAGACATACCGTTTTAGAAAATTCCAATTGAATTCTACAGCCTTACCGAATATAATATGTGTGCCCCGGTTGTTGTGCTTTCCTCACCGTATACATAGCAGGGCATTTCTTGGTGAGGATGCACTTTCAACTCAAACAAGTTGTGTTGAGGTGAACAATGTCTTGCTAACTATGGCACCAAGAAAGAGTTTCTTTCCAACAACTCTTAAATCTTTTAGTGTTGAGAAACACCCAAGGAACTGTTTTTATAAGTCTATCAAAGAACCCAAAAGGTGTGTTTCTGATTTCTTGCTTTCCAACTTATAAAAAATAGTTTCTGCAGATAGTTTTTAGTACTGCGACGGGAAACTCTTTTGATAAAAAGAGACGTCCTAGATTCTTCATAAAAGAAGACAATACTACTATCTTGATAGAAAGTATCAGGAATTGAGCAACGAATCAATTCATGCTTTGAGTTGATACACTCAGATGACTGAGATTTAAACTCCTCTTGTAATTCGTTTAGTTTATCACAACTAATTGGATTACGCAGAGGAGGAGCGTTTCTCTCACTGATTAGTAAATCAATATCAACCTCAACATGAATATTATTCATCATAACTTGATTTAGCCTGTCAAGAGATTCTTACTCTTTCTGGAGGTATAACTCAACATCAAGAGATAAGCTCTCAAGCTTCTTTTCAAGCCTTGAAAACACTTCAAGGGATTTTAAACCTGGTGGAGGTTTAAATAGAATTTCTTCTACAGTATTTATTAAATCAGTCATGGAAGAGAATTCTGAAATCCCTGGATCTGGTGGTGCATTTATTGAGATAGCACCACTGTCCATAGAGTCAGATCGCTACAAACACAGACTTATAAGGTCTTGAACGTGTTTGCTTGCTCTGATACCAATTGAAAAAGTGTGGGTCTAACAACACCACCCAATATTTCACTTAGCAATCTTTATGGACAAACTCGAATATACTTTTAAGAGAATCAACAAGACTCAATCAATTAAAAGTATATCAACAAGTTTATATCTCTCTTCTTGATTTGATTTACTCAAGCAAGAACTACGAGTTCAAATCAAATACAAGGAATAACTTGGATGGTATCAAAGACCAATATCCAAGGATCAGTCAATATCAATCAACAACCAAAGGTCGTATTTCCAATTGATTGATTCAAACGCACAACCTGTATTATTTCAATTATATAGACAAATACAATGCGGAAATAGAAATAACACAGACACCAGAAATTTTCTTAACGAGGAAACCACAAATGCAGAAAAACCTCGGGACCTAGTCCAGATTGAACACACACTGTATTAAGCCGCTACAGACACTAGCCTACTCCAAGCTAACTTCAGACTGGACTGTAGTTGAACCCCAATCAGTGTCCCACTGATCCAAGGTACAGTTCTACTCCCTACGCCTCTGATCCCAGCAGGATACTGCGCACTTGATTCCCTTAGTTGATCTCACCCACAACTAAGAGTTGTTACGACCCAAAGTCGAAGACTTAACAATAAACAAATCTGTATCATACATACAAGTCTATAAAAGGATCAATCTATCTCCCACAGATGAAACCCTAAAAGGTTTTGTTTCGTATTTTGATAATAATCAAGGCGAACAGGAACCAATTGATAATCCGGTCTTATATTCCCGAAGAACAACCTAGAGTTATCAATCACCTCACAACAATCTTAATTGTATGGTAGTGAAAAAAGATGTTGTGGAATCACAAACAATGAGACGAAGATGTTTGTGATTACTTTTTATATCTTTCCTATCGGAGATATCAATCCCAAGCCAATCAATCTGATTGTACTCGTACAATAGAAGATGCAAGATCAAATCACACAACTACGATAAAAGTAGTATCTGTCTGGATTCACAATCCCAATGAAGTTTTTAAGTCGTTAAACTGGTTTTAGAAGAAGAAAACCAAATGTTAAAGGAGAACCGACTCTAGTATGCAAACTATTATCACACGTTAGGTGTGGGTATTAGTTTTGCACAATACTAGATGTCTCCTTTTATAGTCTTTCAAATCAAGGTTTGCAATTAAGTTACCTTGGTAACAAAGCAATCAATATCCACCGTTAGATGAAAACCTAATTTAGATTCAAGCTAATATTTCTCAATCGTTGGATCGAAAACTTAGCTTGTTACACACACTTGACAATGCACGCTTCTAGGTTTGTTAACCGTACCCAAACGTATGCACTTGTTGGTTCAACAATAGTTAACCTAAAGGTTAGCCATATGAGCATTCCATATCAACCACGTTCTTCTTCACCATAACTAGTTCAAATGATTTCAAATGAACTAGTTAGAGAGTTGTTCAATTGCAAGGAAATCTCATGTACTACACAAGATACAATTGAAGCAAAGATGATTTTATTCACTTGAATCGGTTCATGAACTTTTATAGCCACGGTTTGCAAACTGCATTCCTTATTATTTTTAAGTTTAAGTTCAGAAATCATCTTCAGATATATAACCTTCTCAAGTTCGAAGACTAGGTTCGCGGACTTAAGTTACCAGGCATAGTTTACAAACTCCAGCAGAAATTATCGGGTATGAGAACTTCACCGGTTCACGGGCTGGGTTCGCGGACTTAATTTCACGCAAATAGTTTGTCAACTCAAGCAGAAATTCTCGGGTTTGAGAACTTCGGAAGTTCGCGGACTTGGCTCACGCCATTCTTCCGGTTCTCTTGATCAACAAAGTTTGCAAACTTTAGTTCAAGGAATAGGACTTATACATAAATGTGTTTCCACAACAATGCTTATGTCCACCATTGGTTATGTAATCTAAACTCTCATTTCAATCATTGAAATATTCTTAGAGGACGTTATATAGTTGTTACACCATTTCTCATCAAAGCAATTTCAAGATGATTGAAACATATCATGACTTTCGTCACATGGTAAAGATAAACTTGGTTAAAGCGAAAAGCTTACCAATCATATTTTGAGATATAGATAGGCGAGGTATACTCGGCTCAAAACACCAAATGTGTATAATCAAAGTCTATATATATAGCATACGACTTCTTTCTCAAAGAGTAGGAGATGGAGTAGATAGACTTTTGAGTGATAGATAAGTTCAAGTCTTTACATACCTTTTTGCCAATAAGTTCCACCGGTTCCTTGAGTAGTTCTTCTACTTGTATGATGAATCGCCATGAAGTCCTTGAGCTCAACTACACTTTTTATCCTAGTCCGAGACTTAGCTATAATAGACTAGAAATCAAGGCTTATAGTTTTGATCACTAACATTGACAAACATGCTTGAGATAGCAACGCATGCGAGTTCGACCGAGCAATGATCTAACATATATTATGGCTGATACAGGTAAGTATTGCTTTCTTGCCTCTTTGCTCAGACTCAACACTTGCAAAATAAGATTTTGAACCTTCCATCTGTATCCGAACCAAATCCTAGATATGAGCAAGCTTTGAAGATTTTTACACAGGCTTGTGGTCTCTCAGCTTCCTCCTTCAACATCATAGATGCTTCCCCCCTTTACATGAAAAATCTGGCAGTTATGTACTTTAGTGCTGTTAAGGAAGCTATTCCAACCAACTTTTCTCTTACAGATCGTGAATCTCACCTGTGGAAGTATAATAGGACTGAGCACGCAATGGATTTTTTAAAATCTATCCCCATAAGTGGTTTAAATCAGGAAGTTGGGCCTAGGAAATTCAGTTCAGTCTTGCAGTATCGCTTCGGAGTACCCATGTTTATTGAAGACAGTAAGTGTTCATGTTGTGGCAAGGCTATGGACATATTTGGTGACCATGCCTTGAATTTTTCTAGTGATCTCGGTCCCAAGTTTCGTCATGATATGCTCAGAGATGTTGTCGCATATATTTGTTACAAGGGGGGTGTTATTGCAAGAAAAGAAGTCTATTTAGGTTTCTTATCAGATGATATTAATGGTAGTGAAGCGAAGCCTGCTGATGTTCTTGTATACAAATGGGAAGATGGGAAGGACGTTTGTTTTGATGTCACGGTTGTATCTCCTTTTATGAGTGCCAGAACCCGGAACTACACACCAGGCCATGCTATCTCTTTCGCAGTTTCTCGTAAGTGTAACAAATATTTAGACAAGTGTTTGTCACATGGATATGGGTTCAATGTTTTGGCTTTTACTACATTTGGTGAACTTGGCGAAGATGCTATCATATTCATGAAGAGATTGAGAAATTGCTTTATTCATCGCGATGCTAACTATAAAGTTGGTTAATCTTTGTTTTATAAAATAGGCATTACTATTCAAAAAGGTTTGGGTGCCCAGCTTGTCGCTCGGCTACCTTCTACCGACGTGTATTGATTCCTTTATTTTTATTATTATTATTATTTTTATTTTTATTTTTTTATTAGTAATAGCCACTCAGGGCAATTTATTAGCAAAGAAGAATAAGTTTATTATTATTTTTTTATTTTTTTTATTTTTTTTTTTATTATAAAAATGGCCTTTATTAGAAACCATTAAAAAGTCTATTACAGAGAGTTTGTTGGTATCCTAGCGACAAGCTGGGCACCAATGCCTTTCTGAATTTCCATTCATATTCTATGAAATAAAGATCTGCCAGAATCACCATTAGCATCATTGTTATCCAGACAGTTCTTGAGACTCTTCAAGAAGGCGATGGTGTCATCCCCTAATTCGCCCAGGGTGGTGAATGCTAAGACTCCAAAACAGTATCCATTACGTTCACAGGCATGTAAATATTTGTTGCGTTTGCGGAGGACAGCTTTGGCGATGGCCTGTCCCGGGGCAAAGTATCGAATATCGCCTGTAAACGGTGAGACGCCAATGACATCGAGGCATATGTCTTTACCATTCTCCCAGTTGTAAACTAAGAGGTCTGCCGGCAGTTGTGTTGTATTCGCATTAGAAACTAAGCCAAGTGATAATTTTTTTCGGGCCGGAACACCAGCACGGAAACAGATATCAACAAAGACGTCACGAGCCAAATCATGTCTGAACTTGATCCCTACGTCGATGGCGCAGTGTAGTGCGTGATCCCTACGAGCCAAATTATTATTATTATTATTATTATTATTCCGGACGATTTTTCAGGCGACATGAAGCTTGAAGATTTGTTCCGGAAATTGCTTCGAATTTCTTCCACAGAATTCCGTTCACTCTTCATCTTTCAAATCCCCTTGTTATTTCCTTTCGATTGATTCCATTCTTAACCACTGTTTCTCACCCACCGAGGTAGTTCCGGCGGTTACTTTTTACAGATGCCATGCGTAACACCTGTTCTAGATCATCTTCCTCATCACAACATGGGGTATCATCATCTGCGTCGTCGTCTTCTGTATCAGAGTCTCAATACTTTAGCCCAACAACGGATTTTACTTCATCACAGGATTTTGAGGCAGATACAGAGTCAGACGGTGATCACTTCCATTATCCTTTTAAAGGGTTTGACGATTGCAGAGACGAGGTTAATGGTAGAGGGTTTGTTCGCAGTTCATTCGCCAGACACCTTAACGAAAAACATTTTCGTACAACAGAGGCTAAACAAACCTGCAAGGAGAGAATAAGCAACAACTTGAATGTTATTACAGCCTGGGAACGAGTTCTAGGGTCATTACAGATGTGGCTCTGCAGTATATGCATGAGTATGCATGTCTGGAAAAAACCCTGTCGTCATTCAATCAATCGGGGAATTATTGTCTCAGGGCCATTTAATGGGAAATGTGCCGATTTCTTTATCTACGATATTACCAAGCCTTTTGTGAATGCCGAGGACAGAACAGACAGTGTGGTTGAGAATACTCCATCCATATGTGTAAAATTGCTCAATGAAGTCTTTCAAAGGCAATTTATCACTATCACAAGTATTCCTCCACCCTGTCGACTGAACTTCTCAAGAACTCTTAAATCATGCTTGGATGTTGTCGTATTAAGTCCCACTGACTTATCATCATGGATAAAGTTATTGTTCCTTCCTATTTGCACCCTCAACCACCTTTACACTCCTAAGAGCACACCTGAAGATCGGCCTGGAAATAAGAATCTCCTGCAAGTTGCTTCTATCAATCGTGCACTGCTCACCTGGAGGGAACATAATGGTTGCGTTACTCTCATCACCAAACTGTTGGAGGTACTAAAGCGTAAACCACTGAGCAAACCAAGAAGCAAGAAGACTCAAGAGAGCGCCAACTTGCAGGCTTGCAGAAAGAAGCTGAATTTTGGGAACTATACATCGGCTATTCGAGTTCTCTCGTCAAATGGTATTGCACCATGCACTGCGGATACACTCGCACAATTGCAGGAAAATTACCCACATGCTCTCCCTCCTACTATACCCGCTGAAGCAATCACTGCTGATGCCATTGTTGCAGACACGGGTTCAGTTCTTGGTGCTATAAAAAACTTCCCCAAGGGAACATCCTGTGGCAGAGATGGTCTCAGGGCACATCATCTACTTGATTCCATGAGTGGAGCAGCAAGCGCAGTTGCAGATGAGCTTGTAACATCAATCACAAAGGTGGTAAATCTCTTACTCGCTGGAAAATGCCCTGCCATTATAGGCGATACATTGACAGTGCTCCTCTTACGCCGTTGCAGAAACCTGGTGGTGGTCTCAGACCCATCGCTGTGGGTACCATATGGCGCAGGCTAGTTTCCAAAGTTGCAGCTGCGAAAATTGGAAAGGAAATGTCTACTTATTTGGGAGACCACCAGTTTGGTGTGGGAGTTCCATGTGGTGGGGAAAGTATCCTCCAATCCGTCAACAGACTCATGGAATTAAAAGGTACAATGAACAATATTTCTATGTTACTCATCGACTTATTGAATGCATTTAACATGGTTAATCGTACAATACTAATCCTAGAGGTCAGATCTCATTGTCCTGCAATTGCTCAGCGGGTCGCATTTTGTTATGCTAAACCGACTCGGCTATACTATAATGATTACATCCTATCCTCAGCTAAGGTAGTGCAACAAGGTGACCCCCTTGGTCCCTTGCTCTTCGCGCTTACTCTTCATCCTGTTGTGTTGAGCATCGCCTCCAAGTGCGGGTTAGACTTAAATGCGTGGTACCTCGACGACGGCACCATTATTGGTGATACGTTGGAAGTCTCCAAGGCCTTGGATATAATTCAATCTGAAGGTGTCCGCAGGGGTCTTCACCTCAACATCACCAAAACCGAGTTATTTTGGCCTACACCAGATCCACAGAGTTTAACTCCAGGCATTTTTTTGGACAACATTGGTCGACCCTCAACTGGTGTCAAACTCTTAGGTGATTCGGTCAGCCTAGATTTACAATTTAGCAAGGAAATGGTGGTGCAGAGAGTTAATAAAACCATCAATCTCATGTTAGTCGTCAAGAAGATCAAGGATCCGCAAAGCGGATTATTATTATTGCGCAATTGCATTGGGGTCTCAAGATTATACTTTACTATGCGCACAACAAACCCCTTAGCATTGCAGCAAGCTATGACTCACTTTGACGATCACCTCTTTCAATATTTGCGACAACTTATTACTGTAGATGGGGCAGGTTTTGGTCCGTTGCAATACCGCATCGCTACCCTTCCAATCAAAGACGGAGGTCTTGGCGTGTACACGATGCAGGACACCAGCAACTACTGTTACTTGGCTTCGCAGTTGCAAACTCGGGCTATACAAAACGTCATACTGAAGGACACCTCTACTACCAGCTCAAGCCCAACGTACCAGCAAGCCTTAGCAGCCTACATCCAAGTTTGTGGTCTTACCTATTCCTCACATAGCTTTGACGATACAGCCCCTCAATCTATGCACTCTCTGGTTGTTTTATACTTCGAAGCAGAGAAGAAGCGGATACCCACAACCTTTCATATGAGTGTACGTGACAGTGTGTTATGGCAGTGTAACAAGCTTAAGCACCCCCAAGATTATTTACTTGCCATACCCATTGATGGTTTGAATCAAACCTTGGACCCCGTCAGTTCAGAAGTGTTCTCCGCTACCGCCTTGGCATTCCGTTGTTTCCCGAAGGCAGTCATTGTTCAAGTTGTAATAAGGAGATGGAAATATTTGGAGACCATGTGCTAAATTGTGCTAGCGACGTCGTACTTAAATTCCGCCATGATCTGGTACGTGACGTTTTTATGAATATATGTATCAAAGCCGGTGTCGCATCACGTAAAGAAGCCTCCTTAGGTTTTCTTTCTGATGGGAATGCTGCTTTGAGGCCTTCCGACCTATTGGTATACAACTGGGAAAACGTCATAGATACATGCTTAGATGTCACAGGCGTTTCTCCCTTCACTGGGATATTCGTTCTTTCACTCCGGTCAAGCTCTCTCTAGGGCGATTCTCCGTAGACGCAACAAATATTTAGAGAAGTGTGAGTCTCATGGTTATGGATTTCATATTCTTGCTTTCACTACATTAGGTGAACTAAGTCAGGACAAAATGGCTTTTGTAAAGAGGTTAAATAATTGTCTCGCTAATGACGCAAATTGTGACACTGGCGATGTTTTTTCCATCGTTTAGGTATTGTTAAGGGTGTTGGTGCCTAGCTTGTAGCTAGATTACCAACACACTCCTTGTAATGTTACTCTTTTCCCTATTTTCAATAAATTCCTCAGAGGTACGTTTCATAATAATAATAAAAATAATAATAAGGCTCGCTGGTAGGATAGGTTACCCATAAGGCTCGCTGGTAGGATAGCACAGGAACCTGTTCAATTAATATAGTAGTATGTTGTTGGAGCTTAGCTTGTTAGGCTTCCAACTATTTAATGTAATACTCTTTATCTAATAATAAAAAAAAAATAAGGATGGCGGGTTGGGAGTTTACACCATGGCAGATACAAGTCTGTATTGTTATCTTGCATCTTGTATCCAAACTCAGAGCTTACAAGGTACTATATTACATTCTACAGACATTTCTGCTCCCAGCCATCAGTTTACGTCAGCCCTCAACAGGTATATGCAATCTTGTGGCCTTACTTCTTCTACTTTCAGCATCAAAGACATTGCCCCACACCCCATGAGATCATTGGCAGTTCGTTACTTTGATGTTGTTAAGAGAGAATTACCTACCAGGTTTGCAATGTCTGCAAGAGACGCGGTTCTCAGGAAGAGCAACAAGATGGCTCATGCGATGGATTTTTTAAAGGCGATTCCTATTGCTGGGCTCAATCAAACTATTGGACTGAGACAGTTTAGGGCTGTAATCCAATACCGTCTTGGTGTGCCCCTTTTTCCTGAGAATAGTGTGTGCCCATGTTGTAGTCATAGTATGGATACATTTGGTGATCATGCCATCCATTGTGAAAATGAATTCGGCCCCAAATTCAGACATGATCTGGTTCATGATGTGTCCATGGACATATGCAACAAGGCTGGTGCAGCTGCTAGAAAAGAGGCTTCTTTGGGATTTTTGGCGGATGGTAATGGTTTAAAACCAGCTGACATTCTTGTATACAACTGGGAGAACGGTCAAGACACTTGCCTTGACGTTACAGGGGTTTCTCCCTTCACAGGTGGTGGACTTCGCAGCTTTGTTCCTGGACATGCTATTTCTATGGCTATCCATCGCAAGTGTGCCAAATACTTGGACACTTGCACATCTCATGGCTACAGTTTTGGGGTTTTAGGCTTTTCTACTTTAGGTGAATTAGGAGATGATTTTATTTCTTTTTTGAACCGGTTGAGAAATTGCTTAACCAATTATGATGCTAATTCTAAGATAGGCAGTTTTCTTTTTCATAGGAAAGGGTTAGCTATTCAAAAAGAAATTGGGGCGCAACTTGTTGCTAGGCTCCCAACCAACCCCATGTAAATAAAAATTATAATTAAGAAAATTTCAGCGATAATAATAATAATAATGATAATTGATCCTTTGTAAATAATTGATAGTTTCATTGAAAAAAATAGTATTATTATTATTATTATTAGGGTTTTTCTCTTTCAAGGATTCCTCTTTCGATCAAAACTCATGAAACTTCCATATTTTTCCATGAGTCATGTGGTTAGAAAAATAAGTGGTCCCGCAACCATGAATTGTCCTCTTACTACCATGAGAAACATTAAAGTAATATTATTTTAATATATTTAATAGTGGTCTTCTACCACTATTAAGAAATTCGATTAAACTCAAATTCTTTATACAAGGATGAAATAATGCTCAATGGACCACCAAAAAATATCAAAATTCTAAGGATTGGTCCGTGAAGAGCATGGCAATGCGGGCACATTACCATGACCGGTCATGGATGGCCCTTTGGATTGCAGAAGCCGGTCCCACCTCTCTTGATGGTTTTTGACCTAATTAATCATCTAGAGTCCATATTTGGTTCAAACTCCTTCCTACAACTGGGAAAGATGATCCACTCACCATCAGATGGTCCCACGACCATCAGGGGCAGGTCTTACACCTTTAGGTCGGTCCCTTGTCTCTCCATGACTAGGTTATACTACCTATTGCTCAGTCAAGCACAATTTATTAATGATTAAACAACCATTAATCATCATTTCACCAACTGCTCTGTAAAGGAGATTGGTAAATGCTCAGTCTAGCATCCAAGGTACTACACGGTCGGTCCATCACTAGTTGAGGCGCTCCCTCTCTGGTTCATTGGTTGACTCCCAATCGATCATCCGTTGATCATAATTAGGGTTTTTGAACTAAATGCTTTGTCTAGCATAATTCTGAACATGTTCAAACACCACTATTTTAACATTGATTCAGCAATCAATATTTCAATTAATTAAGTAAGTAATATTTGGTTAATATTTTAATTAATACTTTATTTGGTATTCCTACCAATTATTCATGGATCTAGCAGTATTTGGTCTGACTAGTAATACTTGCTCTCATCATGAATGCTCTATCTGGGAATACCCTAATTGCTTCAGCTAGCAATGGGTCACAGCCAACAAGGTTCGGAACCACAAATATTGATTCAACTATCAATATTTAATTGTTTAGAATAATATTCCTCATATTGATTCACTATCAGTATCCGAGTTGCAGTATTACTCATGTTGATCTAGCTATCAATATTTGAGAATTTAACATTGATCCAGGTATCAGTATTTTATTGGTCCATCAATTAACATTTGGTTCGTCTGTCAAATATTATTTTAATATTATAATCTCTCCTCGTCATTCGACTGACTCATGACACATGGATTGAGAAAGACCTTTTATGATCATTCAACAACGATTATTTTCATAAGTGCTCAGTATGCCAACAAAATGGTTTATGACTGATCCAGCAATCTCATAAAACCATCACTAAGTCATTCGACCATCATTCTTGCTCCAACTAGCATAATGATAATTTAACATTGCAGGGCATGTTGTCCTCTCAACATCCCATGTTTCATCTATTACAGTATTGAACTTCGTTAGTTCAGTTCATAAGACTCATAATCTTAGGTCAAAGATTGACCACTCACACATGAGACATCACATGGGCTGATATCACTAGGGTTTTGGTCTGGCGGTCTACAGCACGTGCGATGTGAGGTACATCGACGATGATATTTGTGGTAAGTTGTGTTGACAGTTAAGTAGTAAATGGAATAGTGGATGGTTGATATGAAAATTCGGGGGTCTAACAACCACACCCCAACAATTGGTTTGGAAATCTGAGAGGACTTACTCCAATACACTTTCTAGAGAATCATCTAGACAGTCAGACTCAATCAAGAGTAAAGTATATCAAAGAGTATAATATCTCTATCTCTCAATTTAATTCTTACTCAAGAAAATGGAAATCTACGAGTCTTGATTAAATCCCAGAGAGATAACTTGGATGGTACCAAAGACCAATATCTAAGTGTGAATCAATGTAAATCAACAACCAAAGGTTGGATACTCTAATTGATTGATCTAAACACACAACCTGTGATATTTAAATTATATAACAAAATATAATGCGGAAAATAAATAGCACAGACACCAGAATTTTACTAACGAGGAAACCGCAAATGCAGAAAAAACCTGGGACCTAGTCCAGTTTGAACACCACACTGTATTAAGCAGCTACAGACACTAGCCTACTACCAATTAACTTCGAACTGGACTGTAGAATCAATTTCACACTGATTCAGGGTACAGTTGCGCTCCTTATGTCTCTGATCCCAGCAGGATACTATGCACTTGATTCCCTTAGCTGATCTCACCCACAACCAAGAGTTGCTACGACCCAAAGTCGAACACTTGATAAACAAATCTGTCTCTCACAGAAAATTCTATAGAAATGAATAAATCGGTCTCCCACAGAAATACCCAAGAGTTTTTTTTCCGTCTTTTGATAAATCAAGGTGAACAGGAACCAATTGATAAACCGGACTTATATTCCCGAAGAACAGCCTAGTGTTATCAATCACCTCACAATAATCTAAATCGTATGATGGCGAAACTAGATATTGTGGAGTCACAAACGATGAGACGAAGTTTGTTTGTGACTACTTTTATATCTTGCCTATCGGAGAAATAAATCTCAAGTCAATTTTACAATTGTACTCGTACGATAGTGTTTATGGGTAAAAATTGTTTCTGCTGGTTTTGGTAAATTTCGGTGTATGGATGAGAAACGAGTCTAAACCTAAAACAAATGCACTGCACGGGAGTACTTTTAGATTTGAGAGATCAATCTGTATAATCCTGGACTAAACCAAGAAATGGCCATTCCAGTCTTGCTTCGGTCACAAAGTGAAGGAGAAGGGTTGGTCTTAGGGAGGGAAACGAAGAAGGTGTTGAGACCAGAGTGGTTAATTCTGAAGGTGTGGCTATTTTATGACTTATATCAGAATTTGGAACTGGCTTACAGAATGCAAGTATCAGTTCTTTGGTGTTTTATGGATACTGTGTTGTTGTTAACCAAAACTTGTTGTTTGGTGGAAATAGGTGAAACCTATTTATAAAAGTCATAATTGAATGCACCCTGGTCTCGTAGGAAGTGGGAGTGATTAAGTGATGGAAGAGTCAATTAATGTGTAACCGCCAAAAACCACGCCTCCACGATGAAGGAAACGGATTTGTTTACACCCATTACTTCTTGCCACTACTAACTGCCATGTTTCCTGACACTTTCTTATAATGGACGTGTTGCACGCCGCACGCTGTAAACCGCCAGACCAATACCCTGATGAGTATCCCCCAGTTTGTGACATGTTTGATGTCTCGAGTGTTTTCGTGGAAAACGTGTAGCAGTCTGCTACGTGTGGAAAGTCAAAGTCAAGAGAATTATCACAGGAAAATAACACGTGATGCTGTTAGGCTTGTCTTGGCTGGTTGCCAGAAACTTGCCACAGACCTGTCAATTCCATGGCGAATTTGGACGGCTAAGATTGTATCTCATGAGAAATAGTGGCCATTGATTATGGCCACAGCCTGTTGGCGCCTGTCAATAGCACAGTGGCGCCATTGAAACATGTTAATGGCCTAGTGGCGCTTTTAGCGCATGCCAGTGGCATGGTTGGCATGGTCAGCGCATGCCAGTAAGTGGCGCCTGGCGTAGCCATGACCGCCATATTTTGGCACATTGGAGTTGGCCTCAAATGTGGTGTGGAAACATCAGTTCCAGTAGCCACATCAATCCCAATGTTCTGTGGAACATTATTTGGCTTGGTTGGTGTAGTAACTTTGCCTAAATTAGGGTTTGGCATGCCGAAATCGTAATTAGCTCATGCGCATGCGGCATGTGACCGTGGCACAATGGCGTTTTGTGCAAGCGATGTCAGAGCCATGCCAAAGGAACCATATCCAGGCCATCGTGTGGAAATGGCCACATGAGTAAGTATTGCCACGAGTGGATATGGTATGGCGCCTTTATTAGGGTTTCCTAAGTCCGCACGGCTCGTGGCATGTTGTGGGTCCAGAACTGGCATATTTTACGCCACGACTGGAAATTAGGGTTTTATCCATCACCACTAGAGAAAGGTCGTGCTACTGGCTAGGAGAACCATGTTGAAGTCTGTTATGGCGTTAGCCACGAACAGAAGGTGGGTTGGCACGTAGGTGCGCTACTCATGGCACGTTGGCGCGTTTGGCGTGCTACTACGGTAAAGTGGCACATTTGGCATGTGCGCTTGGCATGCTCGCTTGACATGCGCGTTTGGGATGCTTGTTTGGCATGCTGGCGCGGGCGCTGGCTTTGTGAAGCCAATTTGGCATGGTGTCCACTTGACACAATACCACCTCTCTTAATGTTGTGGCAGGTTTAGAGCAACCTGATTGGTCAATAAAAGAGAGGGCCGGCCAAGCATGGGCGTGGCCACACTTATGGTGCGCGTGATATATTTAACGCGACCTGATTGGTCGACGGGAATAGGGACGGCAAGTATGGGCCCAGCCACAACTTATTTGCGTGTGGCGGGTTTAAGGTGACCTGATTGGTCGAGGAAAATAGGGCCGATTAGGTAGCATGGGGCGTGGCCAATGGAAAACGGCGTCGGCTGGCCTAAGGCATGGCCACGCCTCCCTTTGTTGCTGCTCCTATTCTGCAGCTCCTTTATTTCTTGTTTTCTGATTCTGGGCAAGATTTTGCACCTACTAATCCATGGATGATTAATTACCTAGTTTTCCTAGGCTTAATTTCGACAGGCAAGGTCTGATATACTGCGCAAGGCGCAAAATCCTAATTTTTGCAAATTAGTCAATATCTGAATCTTGTGAATTATCACAAAATTAATTGAATTCTATATGTTGACACCGAGTTCTTTAAGTTCATTGTCAGAGAGCAGTATGCTTTCTGATTGAATACTTTATGCAAAGACCTTATCCTTGATACTTGGAAATTTGTGCTACTCTGCTGCGAGTGAACACAAATTGTCATGCCATATCAAGATTAAAGGTTCAGCAGGGGAACATAGCACATAAGGCATTCAAAGAAACTTATATTAACTGAATAATACATGCAAGGTGCCAAAATTTATAGAATATCTATGATTGTTGCTACATGAACCATTCTGGGTAAATTTCATAAGAAAGTATTGAGTTGCTCAATAAATGCGCCAGTGAAGAGGTTGAACACTCATCACTTTTACATAGCTCCGTTTCTTTGTAGAGTGACGGCACATTAAATGTAGGGTTTTACAAATTTATCCCTGAACTAAAAACCACCATCAACATTAGGTCCGCTGCTTAGCACGTAATAGTGGAATTGTTGCGGGGTAAGCATGAGATGGTGACAGACAAGAGTAAAATCGAAAGGGTAAGACATGAAGAGATTTCCAGGAAAATTCGACTAACCTTTGGCAGAAGGCATGATTAGTATATAATCCTTGTGTCGGCGGCTTGGTGTATTTCAGGATTGGCCACAGGGTGTTGGCGTTGGTTTAGACGTGGAGCTTTGCTTCCCGAAACGTTGGCGCTAATTTGGGACATGGGGCTGATGCTGACGCTGCAACTTCAGCCATGGACCATTGATGTTGGCGCTGCGACTTTAACCACAGAGCGGTAATGATAGCGCTGCTACTTCGACCGCGGAGTGGTAATGATGGCGTTTCTACTTCAACCCCGGAGTGGTAATGACGGCGCTACTGGTTTGAGTTACGAACTGTTGATGCTATAAGGCGTTAACACCACGGGCCCAGCTGCCTTTTTCTATGCATATCCCAAAAAGGAAACCTTCTTCTACTCGAACTCCAAGAACACTATGCATATAAAAGGTATTGCCCATCTTCTTTATTTTGTATTGTTGGCCTTGTTTGTGCGTCTTCGCATTGGCATAAAGGTGCATCGATTGTGAGCCATTCATGGGAAGGAGCAGCAGCAACAAAATCAGGCGAACAAGCTTCAGGTGCATGTTCTAACGTTTCTTTCTCCTTTTGTTTGTTCTTATGTGTTGGTGTAAACCCTAACCATAGGCATGACTTCTATGAACTTGTTAAATACTTCAATATGAGTGATTCCTCTTTGTTAGTAGTATTGTGGCATGTAATAGTTAGCCACAACATTAATAACAACGAATTTAAATATTATGCAAAGCGAGCACGCATGGGAGAGTGGGCGCCATTGGACCATTCCTCCATAAAACTTAGCTTTAGTTTTTTTTTTCGTTTGGCCGTGAGCATCATTCCAGTAGCACGGCACGGTCTTGGCCAAGAACATGTCTTCCCGCAGCAAGACATAATGTTGGCCGAGGGCACATTTCCCTCAACAAGACATGTCCTTGCGCTGAGTAAGCGTCAGTCCCCATTCCCTTTGGCCGTGAGTGTTGTAACATGTGGCCAAGGAAAATTTCCTATAGAAAACTTGTGGTTGGTTCTTGATTATTGTATCCAATTTTTGACAAAATCTTCACGCATGGTTTTTCTTCAGAATAGTAACCCTTTTCCTGTTTTGCTCCGTTGTAGTTATTACAAAAGAAAAAAGTAGCGTAAGAGATTCTTGTTAAGATGTCACCTGGAAACAGTTCTGTCGTCGTGCCGATAAATGCTAACAACTCCACGGAAAAGCCAAATATGGATGATGAATTCTTCACAGAATCTTGTACAACTGTAAGGACGCATCCCAGTCATGTGGCAACTTTTCTGACTGGTTCAGAGAACGAAGGAGAGGTTCAGTCGATTTCACCATTGCGTGTGATACAGTTTTGTCTCTAGAGGAAAGAGTATCATGCTTCTTCTATCGACTTTAAAATATGCCAAAGCCCATTGCGCTCTTACGAAGGATGGATGAGATTCTTGATAATTCGTGACCACGTCAAGGCTAATCTGGTTACGGCGCAAATCATGAATGTTGTCATGGCGTCTGCGGCACTTCAGATTAGGAAAGACGTTGCAGATCTGATCACTTTCATCTCTAGGTGGTGTATGGAGACTCATACTGCCATATGTAGGTGGGGCGAGATGACTATTATTTTGGAGAGCGTGGCCATCATATTGAATCTTCTAATAATTGGGAATCTTGATGTCGTCTTGTCCGAGGAGGAAGAGGAAATGCACGCTACTCTGGTTAGGAAGTCGGAAGAATATGTTCGGAAGGACAATGAGGTAAAGTGCTTTTATACTTGGTGGGTGTATGAATGGTTCCCCGAGGAGCTGGAACCGGCTTTGGTGCTGGATGATACGCTCTATATTGATAGACACATTTTTTTGTCTGATATAATCTCAATTGTATATATTGTTAGTGCTCGATTTTGTATTTATTTTGGCTTTTTATGTCTTTGTAGGTGTTTTTGGAAAAATAAGATTTTGCGGCGAAATTGGCTCGAAAAGTGTTTTTTGCGTTCATGGGAGGACATTTGCTATTCGGACCCTCACTTTGGATAAAGGGTAACCTAATTACTAAGGGGCATCCCAATTTCCAGGCATCTGCTAATCGCACCCCTACTATGGATAAGGGGCAACCATCTTCAACATTCAAAAATCAGGTTTTGGCGGGAAAAAGTGTAGTTACAGAGCAGTTTTGGCAATCGTGATTTGGAGGAGTTTGAGGTCGATTAAACCTCTGATTTTCATAGGATAGACTCCTTATGGGTCTAGGAATCTGATATGGGTGTTTAAATCGATTAGATTGGGCTCAAACGACGGATTTTTCTCACAACAAGAAAATATGGAAAGTCACGTGTGTGACTGTTTTAGGGAATTTAGAGTGATTAACACGTTGTTGATTGTTTGTAAACCTTCCCAAAGATTTGTATCTATCTAAGGAAGAGTTTAGAATAAAAAGGAAAGCTCAGAAACGCGTAGAAATCCTAAAACAAGAAATTGTCGCAACTTGGCCGTGAAGAGAAGGAAAGAGATTTTGGAAGATTTGGGAGAGATTTAATCGGTATTTTTGATATAAATAGATGTCTTGGGTCATATAGAAGAGGTGTCGAGAGTTTGGGAACCTAAGGAGAGCCAGAGAAGAAGAAATCAGAGCTTTACCAAACTTGTTTCTGCTGCTGCTGTTGAAGAAGAAGAACAGCTGAAGAACATTGACCCTCGGTAGACAGTCGCAGAAAAGTGTCTGTTTAACAGCTGAAGAACATTAAGTGTTCAGGGCAGTCTTATTCTAGGGTTTTAAAATCAGCGACAAAGCAACAGTTTTTCTGTAACAGTTCCATTGTAACAGCTGTTTTGCAACACCAATACACTGTTGCAAACAGTCTGTGTTATTACTTTTCACTCTTTTAATCATCTTTTGAGCAACAAACACATATTTTGAGATCATGATTAATATGAGGAGCTAAACCCCAACACTGGGATGACGGAGGAAGCCATATTTCATACGTGTGGTAATTATATTTAATTCTTTTTATGACTTTTTGCATTAATTTAATCGTTTTATGATTTTTCTTAATTAGTTGTGAAGTCGTATGATGATGTATGCTTGGTCTAAGTGCTTTTGATGCATCATGCTAGTGATTTACAGTTAATCTTTTTAAAATCTACCCTGGCAAAGAATTAGAGTCAATAAACAAGAGCTATAATTGTCTAAGAATTGATTTTTGAACCACATGGTATGAGGTTTGGTGGAATCCTGAGTCTCAGTAATCTCTCGACATTGTGACAAACCTTGTGTATATATTTTCTTTATTTTTATTGTTTTCTATTATTAAGTCTGAAATTGAGTCTACACAAGTCCGAGTTGAACGAACTTTATTTACCACTTAAAAAACTACATCAATTTTTGGCGCCGCCGACGCGGATTTGTATTTAGATTTGTTTTAGGTTTATTTTTATTTTTATTATTTTTTGTTCTTTTTTACGCGTTTTGGTATTTTTCGATTCTTTTCAGATTTGGAGCGAAGCTACAAGGAAATAAAAGTACTATAAAAGGAAAGCATCGCCAAAGAAGGAAAGAAAAGAGGAATCTGAAAGGAGTGAAGAAGAAGATTTTGTATATAGTTATTTTGTTTATTTTTAGAAACTGTAAATAGGATTTTATTTTTGTAATTTTTCTTTTCCTTTTTGGACTTTTATTTTTGACTTTTTTTGGACTGGACATTATTATTATTTTGAAACCCTAAGGAAGGGATTAAAATTAAATATAAACTGTTTGCAGGGAAGGACGACAGTTACGATACTGTCTCCCTCGGGTTCGTACACTGACATAGGAGTCGGTGGCCTGAGTCGACTTCAACGGTTCATCGCCCGTCTGGTACGGGAGGTAAGACTCTATCCACCCACGAATCCCCTGTCAGTGGGTTTTATTTTGTGTGACAACTCACACCCCTGCAGTAGAATGTCGAACTGGTATTACAATAGCCAATACAACGAATATCCGACTGAGTTTCAAAATGGACGTTACTACTTTGACCATAGTGTGAATAGTGGTTGGGAACATCAGCCTTTTGAAGATTATGGTCCATACCATGGTGAGCCCAATTACTATCCACATACGCACCGGTCATATGAGCAAAATTCTTATATTTCTCCTTTAGAAGAGTCTCTCAGGAAATTAGAAGAGTCGACACGTAGGATAGCTGAGATGAATAACTTAGTTTATGAGAAAGAAACTTTCTTTAGAGGAATCCCTCAAGCTGATAGCTGAGACGAACGAAAGAATTGCTCGAAATAATCTTAATTTTCAATACAGTGTCTCCAATAATACCCTTGAAAATGAGGATAGTTATTTGCATAACAGGATGACGAGGATAAAATTGGTTACACTACTTGTTTAGATGAGGTTCAACCATTTTCATGTTATTATAATGATTATGATGAGGATAGTGTTGATGAAGAATTTGAAATAAATAGGCATAGTGATCAGGAATTTGCTACTCCAACTGAGCTTAAATAATATTATTTCTAGTTCAAATCCAAATAATTTTAATAATTATTCACCTATTCAAAAGGACGAGGATTTGACTAGAGATACCCCCGTTTTAGACGATGTAGTATTTCCTTTTGATTACGAAGCTAATAATGGTTTAGAGGAACGAGTATATTTGAGTCTAGTGATTTAGAAACAATAGACTTAGAAAAGAAAATGAACTCGTCGAGATGAGTGAGGATGTACCTGATTAGAAGAATCAATTGACCATTTTCAGGATTCTGATGATCTAGAAATTAGGGAAATTGTAGCTAGTCTATCTAGAGACACCCAAAACTCTAAGTTTGGGGGTGATTATCATTCTCCTTGTGCCTTACCTTTAGCTCTTACAAAGATCCCTCACTTGGGACTTGACATATGTGCCTCAACCATTTTACAAGATTATATTTATACACGTTTTCCTGAACTTAGTGATGTCCACAAGAAATTTCAGTTATTAGAAACCCATCCTCTGGTTGATGTGGTTTACCCAGGCTATGATACCCAGATTGACTTTGTTTTCCCACCAAATATTTTTCTTCCAAATGTGGGAATGTTTGATTTTCAAATTGTCGAATATTAAGTTTTGAGACTAAACCTAATTACTTTAGGATATTAGGGTCGACATACTTTTTTAAGGAAGATCACCATTCTCATTGTGGTCAGCTGTGTAAGTCAAATCTGATTGACTTAGAGGATCCTCAATTATTCAGGTTATTATTATGTGCTTCTAAGTTTTTATTTGAGTTTTTCCAGACTCTAGAACCTGAACATTTGGATCTAACCTATGAGGAAACGCAACCCATGAAAATATTTTATTTGGACCCAGTTATAGATCCTGAACCTGAACCACAACTAGATGTAGTTGTCTTAAACAGGAAACTAGACAAGGGTGTGCTTTATTTGTTCATTTTCTTGGCATGTTGCAGATTCCTTTTACTTGTGATAGCTCTATTTGGTTTTGATGACCCACAGATATTTCGTCTATTACTTTATGATTTTATAAGGTGACTAATCCTTTCTTAGTCTGGCTGAAGACATTAAACTTAGCACTTCTTGGGAGGTAACCCATTCTCATGCAACACGGTGATATCTTTCCTTATCTCTTTTGCTTCAAATGGTAACAATTTCTCCTTGTTCATGCTTTTAATTTGATCTTTAGAACATTGAGGACAATGTTAGATTTAAGTTTGGGGGTATAGGAGAAACTTTTTAGTTGCACAATTAAACTCCAGAGCCTAGAAATTTATGCTTATTAAGGATGGCACTAACCAATCTAAGTGGATGGAAGTATTTTGGTTGTAGGAGTTGAGGAACCAATCTGACTAGATGGCAACATCTAAAGAGTCTATTCATAAAAGTACAGAGCTCAGGTGTTAGAAATAACATGATAGTTTCACCATATCTCGTTGAGTCCTTTTCACTTCTGTTTTTATTTTGTTTTGTTTTTAAACTATGTTTCTCTAAGTGATTAGGTGGGGCTCACGATTCAAGTTGTTACCAATGCTAGGGTGAATTAGAGTGATTGAGATACAAAAAAAAAAAAAGACCAGACCATCAGACCAACTGGAATAAATTCAATAAAGTCGACCACTGGAACCCTTGTATATGCCAGTTGTGTTGACCTAGAGTTAGGATTATTAATCACTGGTTCCCTTGTATATGCCAGTGTGTTGATATTAGTCAGACTAGTATCTCAGTCCATTAGGATAGGTTCATTTTGGCGGAGGCCTTCAGACAGATATGAGAAACACCGTTCACCTAGTAAACATCAAAACCATCTATGTTTTTCTATATTCATCTTCTTGATCCATCCATGTGATTAGTTTTGACTCCGGAAATTTGTTGTAATAATTCGATTGCGGTAAATAAGGATTCTTTGCTCGGACTTGAAAAGATTTTAAAAACAAAAATATATACAAAATTTGTCACAGGATCAAGAGATACTAGGACTCAGGATTCCACCAATTCTTATACTCATGCGAATCAACTATTAATTCTAGACAATTATAGCTTATAATGATAACAAATATCGACTCTTTTCTTTTCCAAAAAATAGATTTTGTAAAGTATTAGATGTAAATCATAAGCATGATGCATCAAGAGTTCCTAGACTAAGCATACATCATCAGATAAAATCACAAATAATCAAGAAAAATCATAAATCAACTCATAATAGTGCAAATAGTCATAAAAGATTTGAATAGAATTACTCATGCATAAAGAATGGTTTCCTCCATCATCCCAGTAATGGGGTTTAGCTATTCATAATAATCATGTTCTAAAAATATATATTTGATGCTCAAAATATGATTAAAAGAGTCAAAAGTTATGAAACAATGATTCTAAGACTCACAAGATGTTTAAAAGATTGAAAAATGGATAACACAGAGGATCTAAGACCCTCAGTAAGCGTCCAGAAAGAAACGATAGATGGTAACTGCAGCTAAACTACGACACTTCCTCTTTGCTGCTTGCACTGTTGAAGAACGACGGCCCTGGAGGGTCCGTTCTTCGTCTTCTTCTTCCTCCTCGATCAGCAGCAGGAAGCTTTCCTGCAACTCCTGTTCTTCGCCTCTGCAACCTCCCTCTGGTCTCTGATCGACCCCAAAACTCTTGATAATCTTCTCTCACTTCGCACCAGCCTTTATATACCCAATCATCTCCAAAAATCCCGAGAAAATCTCTTCTTCTTCCTTTCTTCCAAGTCACGGCTTTTCTTTTCTACACGGCTGCTGATCCTTGTTCAAACTCTTCGTACGCGTCTTCTGTTGTTACCAAACTTTCCCAAGATATAAGGGAATCGAATAAGAGAAGATATCCTCCCTAATCCTCCACGCAATTGCCAAAACTGGACCCAACAGAATCCCGTGAAAACAACATTCCCTGTTGAACTTTGTTCTCTTTTCACAACTTATGCAGCCCAATTTGCTTCGTGAAATCACTTACACTATCCATGTTTAGCTTAATCACGTTCATCCCAACTGTTTCCAGCGATTGAATCTCTTCAAATCTGCTCCAAAATTCGAACCCTAAAAATTGTTCTTCGCTGCCCATAGTTTCCCGCCAAAACGAATGTTTGAAAACGTGAAGAAATGTGACCTTCCCCTATCCAGTCCCGGTCTCCCTTTAGAAGATGCCTGGAAATGGGTCACCCCTTAGTAATTAGGTTACCCCTTATCCAAAGTGAGAGTCCGTATAGTAATTTTCTCCCACAGGCGCAAAAATTACTTTTTTAGCCAATTTCGCCGCAAAAGCTTATTTCTCCAAAAATACCTACAGGGACATAAAAAGCCATAATAAATATAAAATCGAGCACTAATAATATATAAAATTAAGATTATGTAATACACAAAAATTTGCCTATCAAATACCCCCAAACTTATTATTTGCTAGTCCTCGAGCAAATCAAATAGAAAATAAAATCCTAACTTACTGTCGCAGGCATCGTCGATTGCATTTAGCGTATGCAATAAGCCTTTAAACCCCTAGGTGTCCCTAGTGGTCGAGTTATAGTCTCGGGAGGGCTTACTAGAGATATACCCACAAAACCTTAATACTCCAGACCCTAGCTATCTACAACGAACCTTGGAAGGCACTAAAGAATCTCCTTGGTTGGCATACTTATTGACTACAAAAGGAAGTACCCTGATGCGAAATTCCAATTGATGTACACGAGTTTGCACTCAAGCATACTAAAATTCATATAAAGTGACAGAGCTCTACTCAAATAGTTGCACTACGGACATCAATATACGGAGTCAAAACTAATCACATGGATAGATCAAGAAGATGGATATAGAAAAACATAGATGGTTTTGATGTTTACTAAGTGAACGGCGTTTCCCATATCTGTCTGAAGGCCTCCGCCAAAATGAACTTATCCTAATGGATTGAGATACTAGTCTGACTAATATCAACACAACTGGCATATACAAGGGAACCAGTGATTGATAATCCTAACTCTAGGTCAACACAGCTGGCATATACAAGGGTACCAGTGGTCGAATTTATTGAATTTATTCCTTTTGGTCAAATAGTCTGGTCTCAATTTCTTTTTATTTTTTTTTCAACTGTTTTAACTTTTTTTTTTGGTATCTCAATCACTCTAATTCACCCTAGCATTGGTAACAACTTGAATCGTGGGCCCCACCTATCACCTAGAGAAACATAGTTTAAAAACAAAATAAAATAAAAATAGAAGTGAAAAGGACTCAACGAGATATGGTGAAACTATCATGTTATTTCTAACACCTGAGCTCTGTGCTTTTATGAATAGACTCTTTAGATGTTTCCATCTAATCAGATTGGTTCCTCAACTCCTATAACCAAAATGCTTCCATCCACTTAGATTGGTTAGTGCAATCCTTAATAGGCATAAATTTCTAGGCTCTGGAGTTTATTTATTATGCAACTAAAAAGTTTCTCCCATACCCCCAAACTTAAATATAACATTGTCCTCAATGTTCTAAAGATGAAATTAAAAGCATGAACAAGGAGAAACTGTTACCAATGAAGCAAAAGAGATAAGGAAAGATATTACCGTGTCGCTTGAGCATGGGATACCTCCCAAGAAGTGCTAAGTTTAAAGTCTTCAGCCAGACTTAGGAAAGGATTAGTCAACTCGAACCATAAAGTAACAGTCGAAATAACTGTGGGTCTTCAAAACTAAATAGAGCTGACCAAAGGAAATTGCAATGAACCAAGAAAGTGAACAAGACTAGCATGCCCTTACTTAGTTTCCTGATTAAGAAATTTATATCTAATTGTGGTTCAGGTTCAGGTTCTATGAAAGGGTCTAAATAGAAAATTTTCATTGGCTGCGTTTCTTCATGGGTGGGATCCGAATCATTAGGTCCTAGAGTCTGGAAAAACTCAAATATGATCTTAGAAGCGCACAATAATAACCTAAATAACTGAGGATCCTCTAAGTCAATAAGATTTTACTTACATAATTGACCACAATGAGAGTAGTGGTCATTCTTAAGAAAATGTGTCGATTCTATTTTCCTAAAGCACATAGGCTTAGTCTCAGAACTTAATATTCGACTCATTTTAAATACAAACGTTCCCACATTTGGAAGAAAACTATTTGGTGGGAAAATAAATTCAAACTTGGTGTTATTGCCTGGGCTAACCACATCTACCAGAGGATGGGTTTCTAACGACTGAACTTCTTCTTGGACATTATGAGGTTCGGGAGAGCGAGTATGAAGATAATCTTGTAAGATGGTTGAGGCATTGATGTCAAGTCCCAAGTGAGGGACCTTTCTAAGAGTTAAAGCATATGGAGAATGATAATCACCCCCAAACTTAGAGTTTTCAGTGTCTCTAGTTAGACTAGTCACAATCTCCCTAATTCCTAGGTCATCAGATTCCTGAAAATGGGCAATTGATTCTTCTAAGTCAGGTTCATCCTCATTAATCTCTACGAGTTCATCTAAGACTATTATTTCTAAATCGTACGACTGTGAAACAGTATTATCAGGATAAAACTGTTCCTCGAAACCATCATCGATTACAGTTTCTAAATCGTTCGACTCGAAAAACAGTAGTCTCAAGATAAACCGGTTCCTCTAAACCTTTATCGGATTCGTAAACAGGACAAACTACATCGTCTAAAACGGGGATATTTCTAGTCAAATCCTTGTCCTTTTGAATAGGTGAATAATTGTTAAAATTATTAGGATCTGAACCAGAAATAATATAATCATTATAAGGCTCAATTGGGGTAAGAAATTCCTGATCACTATTCCCACATGTTTCCGATTCTTCATCAGCATTATCCTCATCACAATCGTTATTATAATAGCATGAAAATGATTGAACCTCATCTAAAGTAATGTTATCAATTCTAACCTCGACATCCTGATTATGGAAATAACTATTCTCAAGGGTATTATCGGAAACACTATATCGAGTATTCTGCGCCTCTAACAAACGCTTCTCAATCCACTCACAAGATTTCCTGATGGTATCATGTATCGAAGGTTCACTATTAGTTGCGATTCTTTCGTCCATAACTAAGTCATTTATCTCAGTTGACTCATATGTTGACTCAAGTAACCTACGACGTGATGACTCAATTAGCCTACGCGCCTCATCTAGAGGAGAGGAATTATAAGATTTTTATTCGTAAGACAAATTCGCGTGTGGATAGTAATTAGGCTCACCATGGTATGAACCATAACCTTGAAAAGGTTGGCGTTCCCAACTACTATTCTCACCATGGTCATAAAATTGATTATGTTCATATTCAACTTCAGGTCGATACTCATTGTATTGGCTTCTATTATACCAGTTTGACATTCTTAATTGCAAGGGAATTCTACAAAATCACAAACAAGGACGACTCGACCAAATCAAACCTATAAAATCTAGCAAACAAAAAGCATGATGGCTCCACTTAGATTGTTTCTAGACCATCTTCTATCTCTCGAAGGGGAATTCGTTACAATTTGAGCACACCCCTCTGGAATCAATCCGATCTAATGTAAGTTGAATCGAGGCGAGGGAAGCTTAGTAGAGCTTTGATACCCAAGGCCTCACCGCATTAGAAGGCGGCGCAGTCACGCATTCAACTCACAGAAACCATCATGAACTTTGAAGTGTGCTTAAAGAGCAACCAATATTTTTCGAACGAGTTTCCTATTAAGCTCGTTACCCTATCGGTCTCGTTCTATTCCGAATTTTAAAGCTTGGGTTCGCGTTAGGTTTCGTTTTCCTAAGGCGGGCAAGAAGGGAGCGGTGATGAAATCCGAACCCTTATCTTGTATTGGCCAGGCCTTGCCCTTTACTAGGAATTTAAAAACAGTCCAAATTCGTCCTCAATCAATGAATCACCTTAAGGAATACAGTAACCCGCTGACAGGAGATTCGCGAGTGTTTCGATGGACTTACCTCCCGTACCAGACGGGGGATGAACCGTTGAAGTCGACTCGGGCCACGACTCCTATGTCATGTACGAACCCGAGGGGCAGAGACGATATAGTAATCGTCGTCCTTCCCTGCACACAGTTTATATAAATATTTTTTTTTTTAATAATACCCTTCCATAGGGTTAAAAAAAAATAAAGTCCAATTGTTTAAATTCCAAAGTCCAAAATAAATAAATAAAAAATTACAGTTTTCCTCACACACTAAAAAAAAATTAAAAATTAAATCCTGAAATTGTCCTCTTTTCTTCTCTTTTCGCTATTCGCTTTAAGCTTTTTCCTCTCCAAGTCCTTAGTGCTCCACTTCGAACCTGTAAATCAAAGAAAAAAAAAGACAAAGTAAAAAGGAATAAATAATAAAAAAAATAAACCTAAAAAAAATAAAAATAAATCTATATACAAGTCCGTGTCGACGGCGCCATTTTGTTGTAATAATTCGATTGAGGTAAATAAGGATTCGTTGATCGGACTTGAAAAGATTTTTAAAACAAAAATATATACAAAATTTGTCACAGGATCAAGAGATACTAGGACTCAGGATTCCACCAATTCTTATACTCATGCGAATCAACTATTAATTCTAGACAATTATAGCTTATAATGATAACAAATATCGACTCTTTTCTTTGCCAAAATATAGATTTTGTAAAGTATTAGATGTAAATCATAAGCATGATGGATCAAGAGTTCCTAGACTAAGCATACATCATCAGATAAAATCACAAATAATCAAGAAAAACCATAAATCAACTCATAATAGTGCAAATAGTCATAAAAGAATTAAATAGAATTACTCATGCATAAAGAATGGTTTCCTCCATCATCCCAGTAATGGGGTTTAGCTATTCATAATAATCATGTTCTAAAAATATATATTTGATGCTCAAAATATGATTAAAAGAGTCAAAAGTTATGAAACAATGATTCTAAGACTCACAAGATGTTTAAAAGATTGAAAAATGGATAACACAGAGGATCTAAGACCCTCAGTAAGCGTCCAGAAAGAAACGATAGATGGTAACTGCAGCTAAACTACGACACTTCCTCTTTGCTGCTTGCACTGTTGAAGAACGACGGCCCTGGAGGGTCCGTTCTTCGTCTTCTTCTTCCTCCTCGAGCAGCAGCAGAAAGCTTTCCTGCAACTCCTGTTCTTCGCCTCTGCAACCTCCCTCTGGTCTCTGATCGACCCCAAAACTCTTGATAATCTTCTCTCACTTCGCACCAGCCTTTATATACCCAATCAGCTCCAAAAATCCGGAGAAAATCTCTTCTTCTTCCTTTCTTCCAAGTCAAGGCTTTTCTTTTCTACACGGCTGCTGATCCTCGTTCAAACTCTTCGTACGCGTCTTCTGTTGTTATCAAACTTTCCCAAGATATAGGGGAATCGAATAAGAGAAGATATCCTCCCTAATCCTCCACGCAATTTCCAAAACTGGACCCAACAGAATCCCGTGAAAACAGCATTCCCTGTTGAACTTTTTTCTCTTTTCACAACTTATCCAGCCCAATTTTCTTCATGAAATCACTTACACTATCCATGTTTAGCTTAATCACGTTCATCCCAACTGTTTCCAGCGATTGAATCTCTTCAAATCTGCTCCAAAATTCGAACCCTAAAAATTGTTCTTCGCTGCCCATAGTTTCCCGCCAAAACGAATGTTTGAAAACGTGAAGAAATGTGACCTTCCCCTATCCAGTCCCGGTCTCCCTTTAGTAGATGCCTGGAAATGGGTCACCCCTTAGTAATTAGGTTACCCCTTATCCAAAGTGAGAGTCCGTATAGTTATTTTCTCCCACGGGCGCAAAAACCACTTTTTTAGCCAATTTCGCCGCAAAAGCTTATTTCTCCAAAAATACCTACAAGGACATAAAAAGCCATAATAAATATAAAATCGAGCACTAATAATATATACAATTGAGATTATATAAGACACAAAAATGTGCCTATCAATATTGATGTCCATAGTGCGACTATATGAGTAGAGCTCTGTCACTTCATATGAATTTTAGTATGCTTGAGTGCAAACTCGTGTACAACAATTGGAATTTCACATCAGGGTACTTCCTCCTGTAGTCAATAAGTATGCCAACCAAGGAGATTCTTTAGTTCCTTCCAAGGTTCTGTGTAGATAGCTAGGGTCTGGAGTAAAAAGGTTTTGTGGGTATACCTCTGGTAAGCCCTCCGGAGACAACACTCCGCCATTAGGGACACCTAGGGGTTTAAAGGTTTATTGCATACGCTAAATGCAATCGACGTTGCCTGCGACAGTGAGTTAGGATTTTATTTCTATTTTATTTTTGCTTGAGGACTAGCAAATAATAGATTTGGGGGTATTTGATAGACACATTTTTGTGTCTGATATAATCTCAATTTTATATATTGTTAGTGCTCGATTTTGTATTTATTTTGGCTTTTTATGTCTTTATAGGTGTTTTTGGAAAAATAAGATTTTGCGGTGAAATTGGCTCGAAAAGTGTTTTTTGCGTTCATGGGAGGACATTTGCTATTCGGACCCTCACTTTGGATAAGGGGTAACCTAATTACTAAGGGGCATCCCATTTCCAGGCATCTGCTAATCGCACCCCTACTATGGATAAGGGGCAACCATCTTCAACATTCAAAAATCAGGTTTTGGCGAGAAAAAAGTGTAGTTAAAGAGCAGTTTTGGCAACCGTGATTTGGAGGAGTTTGAGGTCGATTAAACCTCTAGTTTTCATAGGATAAAATCCTTATGGGTCTAGGAATATGATATGGGTGTTTAAATCGATTAGATTGGGCTCAAACGACGGATTTTTCTCACAACAAGAAAATATGGAAAGTCACGTGTGTGACCTGTTTTAGGGAATTTTAGAGTGATTAAAACGCTGTAAACCTTCCCAAAGATTTGTATCTATCTAAGGAAGAGTTTAGAATAAAAAAGAAAGCCCAGAAACGCGTAGAAATCCTAAAACAAGAAATTGTCGTAACTTGGCCGTGAAGAGAAGGAAAGAGATTTTGGAAGATTTGGGAGAGATTTAATTGGTATTTTTGATATAAATAGATGTCTTGGGTCATATAGAAGAGGTGTCGAGAGTTTGGGAACCTAAGGAGAGCCAGAGAAGAAGAAAACAGAGCTTTACCAAACTCTGTTTCTGCTGCTGCTGCTCTTGAAGAAGAAGAACAGCTGAAGAACATTGACCCTCGGTAGACAGTCGCAGAAAAGTGTCGTTGTTTAACAGCTGAAGAACATTAAGCTGTTCAGGGTAGTCTTATTCTAGGGTTTTAAAATCAGCGATAAAGCAACAGTTTTTCTGTAACAGTTCCATTGTAACAGCTGTTTTGCAACACCAATACACTGTTGCAAACAGTATGTGTTATTACTTTTCACTCTTTTAATCATATTTTGAGCAACAAACACATATTTTGAGATCATGATTAATATGAGGAGCTAAACCCCAACACTGGGATGACGGAGGAAGCCATATTTCATAGGTGTGGTAATTATATTTAATTTTTTGCATTAATTTAATCATTTTATGATTTTTCTTAATTAGTTGTGAAGTCGTATGATGATGTATGCTTGGTCTAAGTTCTTTTGATGCATCATGCTAGTGATTTACAGTTAATCTTTTTAAAATCTACCCTGGCAAAGAATTAGAGTCAATGAACAAGAGCTATAATTGTCTAAGAATTGATTTTTGAACCACATGGTATGAGGTTTGGTGGAATCCTGAGTCTCAGTAATCTCTCGACATTGTGACAAACCTTGTGTATATATTTTTTTTATTTTTGTTGTTTTCTATTATTAAGTCTGAAATTGAGTCTACACAAGTCCAAGTTGAACGAACTTTATTTACCACTTAAAAAATTACATCATATATCGTTGTATTTTTATCCAGAGATATTTTTGATGATGGTTCTGGCAAGAATGAAATAAGACATAATCTCATCAAAATTACTATCAAATTGGCGAAAGGCGTGGCTCTTCCCATAAGAAGCTTGTTCCTTGGCTCCTTGTACACCCATCTGGATTGCTTAGCAGCAGACATGTATGCTTCTAATGGGTACATGAAGGTGGAATCGGATGTCCATGTCGCCTTTCTCCAAGCATGGTTGTGGGAGAATTTTAAGCACTATGCTCCTAATCCAATAACTTCATTTCCTGATACATATGGGGGCTCTAGGATACTTCGTTGATCGAATAAGCGTCCAAGAAATAGCTCAAAAATCGTCGATTTTCTCGACAACGTGAATGAAATAAACTTCCGTCCATGGGCTCCAGTACATGCGTCCATAGTTCAGTCAAACACCTTTGCTTCCGCTCCGGGCATAACATTGCATTCTGATGGAGTGGATATAATCATTGGAGAAATCACATTCATGTGAAGCTGCATACCTGGATACGTACCATCCTTTTTCAAGGATTCTTTGGAAGCGGGCCCATATTATATTGACAGGGCCGCTCGTCATATGGGCTTTGATCAGGGGGTTCCATTCTTCCGTCCATCAACGCCTCCAAAAAAATTGTTGCCAGTTGTTTTGATAGCAGTGCCCTGGAAGAGCATAAAAGCCTTCCTATTCTGCTTTCAGGGAGAAAATCGGCGGCAACCCCTAAATATAATTCTTTCTGGCGGGGAGAGTTCATTTCTATCCAGCAATTCATGCAGAATGTTTTGACAGATCCACGCGGCAAGCCCTCCTCTAAATTTTTGGTGAAGTACGGGTTGTTGAGATTTCCTTCTCCGTGTAAGAGGAAATCTTCTAACTCAGGTGAAGACATTCCCCAGAAAAAGGAGTGAAGGTCGAAAAGTCACGCAGGCGGCTTCTAATCAGCTTCGACATCCCCGGTGACTTTCAGTTCTTCCAACACGCAAGTACGTATGATTTTCTTCCTGAATTGCGTGAACATTCTGGATTGTTGCTACTAAAAATATTTTCTTTTTTTTACTCAGGGTCTTGACAATTCAAACACCTTCGGTAAGCTTGCACATGGTCAGGAAATGGCTTCTGAAGAAAAGTATGGCAATACTGAGCCTTTGGCCAGTGAGGAGGAAAGTGAAGAAGAAGAAGAAGATTTAGAATCCAGTGATGACGGGAAAAGCACTCCAGAGCGCATCAACGAGTCTTCTTCTAGTTCCAGCGGGCCCACAGATGAGTCGGTGAGTTTTCACACTTTTTTCCTTTTGGACTTATTTATTTATATGGAACAAATATTCAATTGGTGATATCACAGGAAGAAGCCGCTTCTGAAAACCACTCTGAGATAGATATTCACGACAGTGAGGATGTAGCTGTGACGGAAACCACGCCCATTAGTAATCCCGTGATGGCGATTGATCGTCATGAAGATGTTGATGTGCTTCAAACGGTGAAAAATGCTTTCGTGGACGGGGGCGCGATTGTTGCCAAAGGATCTTTGTTGGTCGCGGATTCAGTTGCAGGCGTCATTTTCGACCCTCCATTTTTGGCTCCATTAGAAGATCATGTGTTGATTGGAGGCTTCAGTGTACCAGATAAGTATGAGGAATTATCTGCCAAAATATGGGAGAGGTATGGTCATATCGCAACAACCAAGAAGATCACTAGCCGATTTACGTTGGTTAAGCGTGTGGAAGAAGTCATATATTCAATTCATGACATATGTAATGTGACTGGCCACAATGTTTCTAGAGACATGGTGTCAAGCTGGGAGTTCCACCGGAATGTGTGCTTCGACTTTGAATTTAACGCCTCCTGGTTTTGTAAAGGATTTTCCAAGATCCAAAAGCTGCAGGCTGAAATGGTTGAAGGTCCCTCCGCGGATTTGATTAATCAAGAAGAGGCAGAAGTCGAAAAGTTGTCTCAAGAGTTGAAGCTGAAGCAGGCGGCTCTTCAAAGCATGAAGGATGTTTTCTCCAAGAAGAACGATCCACTGTTGGGCAATTTCCCTTGATTATTATTTTTTTTTGAACTTCCTTCTCTTAGGTTTTGAAAGGTACCTCTTTTTATGGCATGATTTTCTGGTTTTTGGATTGATGGATGACTGTTTTATAAGAATTTTTCGAATTGGTTTATTATTTGGAATGGATCATCATTTTTGGAATAATGGCTCTTTGATCAATTCATATGCTGGAATTCGAATTATGAATGTACGTAGCACAATTATTCTGGAAAATTGTAAAACTGTGAATATTGCATGAAAAGTAAAAATATGGAATGACATAAAATCTTGGTACAATTGGGTTATCGGTTTCCACAGTCAATATGGAATCGATGCCTGTGTACACCTTCAATAAGTTCAAAACAACAGGTTGCGTGAACATTTTCTGACAAAACTTACTCGCTTTATGGCATTTCAACAAAACTGAATTTTCCGGGCGTGAATCCGAGTTTTCTGTGTGACGCCATCCTGCCCGCGAGAAGTCCCCAATCGTTCTACATTGTCTATGAAAAATCTTTATGTCGATCCGCGGTAATGCGGAGAATCTCTAGTCCCCAGATGCAATTCCCCTGAATATATCTTTTATTGGACGATGCGCTTCAGAGCATTGCATTCACTGGTAGGATGATGGATGAATCTGTGATAATAGCAATACCTTGACTCTAGCATTTCCTGATCAGTGGGTGGGCGCCATACCGGGGGTAGTTGGACTACTCCCTATTGCACCCAAATCTCCAGTAGCTCTATAACCCTTCTGATAGGCAACATGAAGTGTTGATATTTTGAGTCTGGCTTCTCTCGCATCTGTGGCTGTCATGGCGGAAGTTCCTGCAAGCTTTGACATGAAGCTATCTTTGAGGGCGGAATTGACGCTTGAGAGATCTTTGATTCATGACCGGACCGTTTGCTTCTACCATATTGCTGAAAGATAATTTCTTTTGAGGGATCTGCATCAGTGGAAGCAACATGAGGCGGTTGGGCTGGATATGCGTCTTGGAAGATTTCTCCCTCTTCAGTTGCCTATTTCTTAAGTAAAGCAGTCGTGGCGGAGGACTGTTGGACGACCCTTTGAACCTCCGCGAGGGTTTGGAGGTATATTTTTTCCAACAAAGATTCATATGCCGGCTCTTTACCTTTGTCATGTAGATATTGCGCATACTTGGAAAATCTCCTTCCTTGATCTTGCGAAACTGTCTTGGCTCTCTGGTGGAATCCAAATGGTTGTTCTTCCCCTGCTCATGGGTACGTGATCTGTTTGCATCTTCATTAGTAGAAATACAGGACTTGGCCATAGGTTGAACGTCCTTCGTATTATTCTGGAAATTTGTGAGATCTTTCTGACAAGTATTCACCGATTCTTTCCTCAATTGACTTATCATACTCTTTAGGACACGAAAAGTTTCGTTTTGCCGCCTAATAATATCAAGTTGGTTTGCAGCCATATCTTCTAGCGTTTTTACTACGCCTTCCAGGGTGGTTGGCTTCTGGCTATTTATTGCTTTTGAAATGTTCGAATGACCATGATACATTTGGGAAATCGGAATCTTTGACTGGAATGAGTTTTAGTTAATGATTGGATTAAACCTAAGACCAATCGGGATGGAAATGAAATCGAGAACTGAATTCGATATTACAACTGAGAGACTAATCTCCCACTGTGGTAGCCAGTTGTTTATGGGTAAAAACTGTTTCTGCTGGCTTTGGTAAATTTGAGGGAGTGGATGAGAAACGAGTTTAAACCTAAAACAAATGAACTGCACGGGAGTTCTTTTAGATTCGAGAGATCAATCTGTACAATCCTGGCCTAAACCAAGAAATGGTCGTTCCAGTATTGCTTCGGTCACAAAGTGAAGGGGGAGGGTTTGTCTTAGGGGGGGAAACGAAGAAGGTGTTGAGACCAGAATGGTTAATTCTGAAGATGTGGCTATTTTATGACTTGTGTCAGAATTTGGAACGGGCTTATGGAATGTAAGTATCAGTTCTTTGGTGTTTTATGGATACTGTGTTGTTGTTAACCAAAACTTGTTGTTTGGTGGAAATAGGTGAAACCTATTTCTACAAGTCATAATTGAACGCACCCTGGTCTCGTAGGAAGTGGGAGTTATTGAGTGATAGAAGAGTGGAGTAATGTGTAACCGCCAGAAACTACGCCTCCACGATGAAGGAAACGGATTTGTTTACACCCATTACTTCTTGACACTACTAACTGCCATGTTTCCTGACACTTTCTCATTATGGGCGTGTGGCACGCCGCACGCTGTAAACCGCCAGACCAATACCATGATGAGTATCCCCCAGTTTGTGACATGTTTGATGTCTCGAGTGTTTTCGTGGAAAACGTGTAGCAGTATGCTACGTGTGGAAAATCAAAGTCAAGAGACTTACCACAGGAAAATAACACGTGATGCTATTAGGCTTGTCTTCGCTGGTCGCCAGAAACTTGCCACAGGCCTGTCAATTCCATGGAGAATTTGGACGGCTAAGATTGTATCTCATGAGAAAGGGTGACCATTGATTATGGCCACATCCTGTTGGCGCCTGTCAATAACACAGTGGCGCCATTAATACATGTTAATGGCGTAGTGGCGCTTTTAGCGCATGCCAGTGGCACGGTGGCATGGTTAGTGTTAGAGCATTGCTCGGTCGAACTCGCATGCGTTGCTATCTCAAGCATGTTTGTCAATGTTAGTGACCAAAACTATAAGTCTTGATTTCTAGTCTACTATAGCTAAGTCTCGGACTAGGATAAAAAGTGTAGTTGAGCTCAAGGACTTCATGGCGATTCATCATACAAGAATAAGAACTACTCAAGGAACCGGTAGAACTTCTCGACAAAAAAGTATGTGAAGACTTGAACTTATCTGTCACTCAAAAGTCTATCTAGTCTATCTCCTACTTCTTGAGACAAAAAGTCGCATGCTATATATATACCTAGATTATACACATTTGGTATTTCGAGCCGAGTATACCTCGCCTATCTATATCTCGAAATATGTGTTGGTTAGGAGTTTCGCTTCAATCATGTTTATCTTTACCTAGTGACGAAACTAATGATATGTTTCAATCACTTTGAAAATTGCTTTGACGAGAAATGGTGTAACAACTGTATAACGTCCTCTAAGAATGTTTCAATGGTTGGAATGAGAGTTTAGATTACATACCCAATGATGGACATAAGTATTGTTGTGGAAACACATATGTGCATAAGTCTTATCCCTTGAATCAAAGTTTGCGAACTTTGTTGATCAAGAGAAACCGGAAGAATGGCTTGTTGCCAAGTCCGGGAACTGCTGAACTTCTCATCCCGAGAAATTCAGCTGGAGTTGACAAACTTGTTTCCTAAGTACCAGTCCGTGAACCCAGTCCGCGAACCGGCGGAAAGTCTTTGCCGATATTTTCTGCTGGAGTTTGTAAACTCTGCCCGGTTGCTTAAGTCCGCGAACCTAGTGTGCGAACTTAAGAAGTTTATATATCTGAATATGATTTCTGAACTTAAACATATAAAGAATAAGGAATGCAATTTGCAAACCGTGGCTATAAATTTCATGAACCGATTCGAGTGAATCAAATCATCTTTGCTTCAATTGTGTCTTGTGTAGTACATAAAATTTCCTTCCAATTGAACAACTCTCTAACTAGTTCATTTGATTCATTTGAACTAGTTATGGTGAAGAAGAATATGGTTTGTATGAAATTCTCATATGGCTAACCTTTTGGTTAACTATTGTTGAACCAACAATGTACACGTTTGGGTACGGTTAAGAAACCTAGAAGCGTGCATTTCATTTGTGTATAACAAGCTAAGTTTCCGATATAACGGTTGACAAATATTAGCTTGAATTTAAATCAAGTTTTCATCTAACGGTGGATATTATTTACTTTGTGACCAAGGCGAAACCCTGATTTGAAAGACTATATAAGGGGACATCTGGCAACTATGCAAAACTAATCCCCACACCTCACGTGTGATATTAGTTTGCGTGCTAGAGTCGTTTCTCCTTTAACCTTTGGTTTTCTTCTTCTAAAACCAGGTTAACGACTTAAAGACTTCATTGGGATTGTGAAGCCAGACCGATACTACTTTTATCGTAATTGTGTGATCTGATCTTGCATCTTCTATCGTACGAGTACAATCAGATTGATTGGCTTGAGATTAATATCTCTGATAGGAAAGATATAAAAAGTAGTGACAAACATCTTCGTCTCATTGTTTGTGATTCCGCAACATCTTGTTCTCTACCATACGATTAAGATTGGTGTGAGGTGAATGATTTATCTAGGTTGTTCTTCGGGAATATAAGACTGGATTATCAATTGGTTCTTGTTCACCTTGATTATTATCAAAAGACGGAACAAAAACTTTAGGGTTTTTCTGTGGGAGACAGATTGATCCTTTGATAGACTTGTCTGTATGAGACAGATTTGTTTATTGTCAAAGCCTGCGATTTTGGGTCGTAGCAACTCTTAGTTGTGGGTAAGATCAGCTAAGGGAATCAAGTGCGCAGTATCCTGCTGGGATCAGAGGCGTAGGGAGTACAACTGTACTTTGGATCAGTAGGAGACTGATTGGGGTTCAACTACAGTCCAGTTCGAAGTTAGCTTGGAGTATGCCCGTGTCTGTAGCGGTTTAATATAGTGTGTGTTCAATCTGGACTAGGTCCCGGGGTTTTTCTGCATTTGTGGCTTCCTCGTTAACAAAATTCCTGGTGTCTGTGTTATTTCAGTTTCCGCATTATATTGTTTTATCTTTATAATTGAAATAATACAGGTTGTGCGTTAGATCATCAATTAGAGTAATCCAACCTTTCGTTGTTGATTGTCATTGATTGATCCTTGGATATTGGTCTTTGGTACCATCCAAGTTATTCCTTGTATTTGATTAGTACTTGCAATTTCTGTTTGATGAAATCAAATCAAGAGAGAGATATAAACTCGTTGATGTAATTTTAATTGATTGAGTTTTGTTGATTCTCTTAAAAGAATATTTGAGTTTGTCCATACAGATTGATAAGAGAAATATTGGGTGGTGTTGTTAGACCCCCGCTTTTTCAGTTAGCATGGTCAGCGCATGCCAGTAGCACAACGGTGCAAGTGGCGCCTGGCGTAGCCATGGCCACCATATTTTGGTACATTGGTGTTGGACTCAAATGTGGTGTGGAAACATCATTTCCAGTAGCCACATCAATCCCAATGTTCCGTGGAACATTATTTGGCTTGGTTGGCGTAGTAACTTTGCCTAAATTAGGGTTTGGCATACTGAAACCCTAATTAGCACATGTGGCATGCCGCATGTGACCGTGGCACAATGGCGTTTTGTGCAAGTGATGCCAGAGCCACGCCAAAGGAACCATAGCCAGGCCATCGTGTGGAAATGGCCACGGGAGCAAGTATTGCTACGAGTGGCTATGGTATGGCGCCTTTATTAGAGTTTCCTAAGTCCGCACGGCTCGTGGAATCTTGTGGGGCCCGAAGTGGCATAATTTACGCCACGACTGGAAATTAGGGTTTCATCCATCGCCACTAGAGCAAGGTCGTGCTACTGTCTAGGAGAACCACGTTGAAGTCTGTTATGGCGTTTGCCACGAACAGAAGGTGGGTTGGCGCGTATGGTAAAGTGGCACGTTTGGCATGTGAACTTGGCAAGCTCGTTTGACATGCGTGTTTGGCATGCTGGCGCGAGCGCTGGCTTTGTGAAGCCAACTTGGCATGGTGCCCACTTGACGTAATACCACCTCTCTTAATGTTGTGGCAGGTTTAGAGCAACCTGATTGGTCAATAAAAGAGAGGGCCGGCTAAGCATGGGCGTGGCCACACTTCTGGTGCGCATGGTAGATTTAACGCGACCTGATTGGTCGATCGGGAATAGGGTCGGAAAGTATGGCCCAGCCACAACTTATGTGCGTGTGGCGGGTTTAAGGCGACCTGATTGGTCGAGGAAAATAGGGTCGGTTAGGTAGCATGGGGCGTGGCCAATGGCAAACGGCGTTGGCTGGCCTAAGGCATGGCCACGCCTCCCTTTGCTGCTGCTCCTATTCTGCGGCTCCTTTATTTCTTGTTTTCTGATTCTGGGCAAGATTTTTCACCTACTAATCCATGGAGGATTAATTAACTAGTTTTCCTAGGCTTAATTTCCACCGTTCTTTAATTTCATTGCCAAAGAGCAGTATTATTTTTGATTAAATACTTTATGTAAAGACCTTGTCCTTGATACTTGGAAATTTATGCTACTCTGCTGCGAGTGAACATAAATTGTCATGCCATATCAAGATTAAGAGTTCATCCGGGGAACATAGCACAGAATGCATTCAAAGAAACTTATATTAACTGAAAAATACAAGCAAGGTGCCAAAATTTACAGAATATCTGGATTGTTGCTACATGCACCATTCTGGGTAAATTTCATAAGAAAGTATTGAGTTGCTCAATAAATGCGCCAGTGAAGAGGTTGAACACTCATCACTTTTACATAGCTCTGTTTCTTTGTAGAGTGACGACACATTAAATGTAGGGTTTTACAAATTTATCCCTAAACTAAAAACCACCATCAACGGATAGAAACAGAAAGATTAGATCACACAACTACAAGAGAAGTAGTATCGACTTCGCTTCACAATCCCAATGAAGTCTTC
This sequence comes from Papaver somniferum, assembly GCF_003573695.1. Lineage (NCBI taxonomy): Eukaryota > Viridiplantae > Streptophyta > Magnoliopsida > Ranunculales > Papaveraceae > Papaver > Papaver somniferum. The sequence goes on from NC_039365.1 coordinate 26,004,858, forward strand.
AAGTCGCTAACCTACGGGGTATCGAGAAGAAACCTGAGGTTAAAGGAGAATCGACTCTAGATATACAATTAGTATCACGTAGGAGGCGTGGGGATTAGGTTTCCCAGTTGTTAGAGTTCTCCTATATATAGTTTTCAAATCAGGGTTTGCAATCCAGATTACCTTGGTAACAAAGCATTCAATAATGACCGCTAGATGAAAAACCTGATTCACCAAGATAATATCTTTCAACCGTTAGATCTAACTTAGCTTGTTACACACAAATGAAATATACCCTCATTTATGTTTATGAACCGTACCCAAACGTGTACACTCATGTTGGCTCATCAAATAGTTAACCGAGGTTAGCCACATGGTTACTATCATATTAACCTTATACATCTTATCCATAACTAGTTCAAATGACTCAAATGAAACTAGTTAAAGAGTTGTTCAATTGCATAGAAGATACAATCGAAATCAAATCGGTTTGATTCACTTGAATGAATCATGAACATTATAGCCACGGTTTGCATAAGATTGCATTCCTTAAGATTTAAATGTTTAAGTTCATGAACTGACCGATTTAACAAAATAACCAGCTTAAGTATGCGTATGGTTATGCGTACTTAAGCAACCGGATTTGAGTTTGTCAAGTTTCCAAACTCAGCAGAAATTTTCGATTGGAAAACCTCCGCCAGTATGCGTACTGGTACGCACACTTAAGGTGAGCAGTTTAGGAGTTTGTAATTCCCAAACTCAGCAGATATTTTTGGTTCGAAAACTCTTTCTAGTATGCGTACGAGTATGCATACTTAAGGTGACTAGTTTAGGAGTTTGTAATTCCTAAACCCAACAGTTATTTTCGGTTCGAAAACTTCTACCAGTATGCGTACGGGTACGTATACTTATCTTGTCCTCTTCACCAATTTTGTATGCACACATATGCATACATTTGGTTCCCGGTTTATGGATTTTTACACTAATGTGCGAACACACTATATATGCTTATTCCAAGGATGGTTATCTCATCAACTCTTAATTTCAATCATTAAAACTTTCTTAGAGGACGTTATATAGTTGTTGTTCACAAAGTATTTTTCATCAAAGCGATTTTCAAGTTATTGAAATTATCATAATGAAACATTCCAAGGCAACATAAAATGATTGTATCACACAAACCATGTTAGATATAACTCGGCAATTTTCATATGATCTTATTCGGACTTTTCGTCAACGAATGTAAGATGAACATGGCTAAAGCGAAAGCTTGCCAACACATATTTCGAGAAATATATAAGCGAGATGAACTCAGCTCGAAATCTCAAATGTGTATAATAGAAAATTATATCGTAAAACGACTTACATCTCAATATAGGAGATAAAGAAGAAATATACTTTCCAAGTGATAGATTAGTTAAAGTCTCCACATACCTTTTGTTGATGAGGTTCCACAAGCTCCCTTTAGTAGTTCTTCGTCTTTAAATGATGAACCCTGAGAGACCTAAGCTCAACTACACTATCAATGTCCTAGTCCAAGACATCTATAAATAGGCTAGAAATCAAGATTTATAGTTTTGGTCACTAACATTGACAAACATGTTTGATATAGAAACGCATGCGACTTCGACCGAGCAATGCTCTAACAATCTCCCGTTTTGCCAATTTTAGTGACAAAACTATCAATACATATGGATTACAAAATAAATAAAACTTGAAGCTTCTCATCCACATGTTTTATCTCCTTGGAATCTTCAACAGACTCGCAATCTTCGTCACTTCCAATTACTCCAATGATTCTAAAGGTTGTAAATTTAGTATCATCGTTGTTGAGGATCCGTATCTATAACAATAAGAAAACAAATGCTCTCAATCATTGTTATACAGTGTCATAGTATTATTACACATCATCAAAGTTCAGTTGTATCACAACTTTGACAACAATACTATGGTGATATATATCGCTCCCCCTTAGTCAATACTTTATCTCAACATGAAAACCACTCCTTCTTACATAATGATCCGTAAACCATATGTATTTGTAGTATGAACTACACATTAATTCTCCCCCTTTTTGTCAATAAAATTGGCAAAGGTATGAAAATTAGTGGGATCCTAATGAAATTTCCACGGAGATACTTCAAGACCAAGGGTGTATTAGCATACCAACAAATTTAGATGCAATCATGAATCCGAAGCTAAATGCATTCATCAAGGAGTTTATAAAGATACAAGATAACCCCTAAAATATTCCATAGTCGCACTCCCCACAAAGATATGGCAATTAAGCACAAGTTCAAAAGAACTCTCCCCCATAAAATGTCATTCCCGAAAGAACAACAAAGGCGACCTTACTTTCACAAGAAAAGAAGGATTTCTTTGAACAAAATTAAATCACATGAAAACATGAATTTGAATCCAAAGTATTCAATTGAATTATCCATAAATTAATCACAAGAAGACTCATAATTAATTCATTCGGAATTACACAACTAAATTAACCACAAAAAGTGATCGGTTCAATCGGTCATGCTCAACATAAGATAAATTGCGGAGCAACACAACTAAACAAATCAGGGAAATGATAAATTCAATTGATTATTCTCAATCATAAGCAAATATAGAGCAACACAGTACATACACAAAGATGTGGATCGGAGATCGACCAAATACTACGGAATATACAAGGATTCATTCTGTCTTTCATCACTATTTGCATAATGACATATAACAGACTTTAGTCCTTGTGAAACAACCTTTCTTTTATCATAATAATGACAAAAAGGCTTTTAACTTTTATAAGTCAAAAGTTCATTCTATCTTTTATCAATACATTAATATCAACATAATAGAGATAACTTTTGAACAAGTATGGGACAATCATAGTTCGTGGGCGCAAACACACATATCCCATAACAATTTGCAATATATAAAACCATAAAGATTAAAATTGCAAAAATCATCTTCCAAATAACTTAGAATTTAAATTAATAAATCCAAAAACATTGAAGATGAAAACGTTTGGAACTAGCTATGTGTAATCAGAATAATGGCTATTCCAAACCCTAGTTATTCTTCTAAACAAAAACAAGAATAAAAAGTTATCATAAGAAGATTTACTAGACATAAAGAACAACTCTAAAATCCAGAGACTCATCATGAGCGAATCAGTGGTCATGACAAGAATCTTCATGGACCACTGCATCATCAAGCTTGTGACCGACAACATCAATAGTATCTTTAGAAAAGATATCCTCTTTGAGAAGATCCTTAACATGTGACTTCATGAGAACAAGGTCAGATTTAACCTTTTTCAACTCAGAACGTAACATATTAAGATCCTTTACAGTGTTCTCAAGCTTCAGTTGAGTCTTCCCAAGATTAGTGAGAAAACCATGAACCACTTCAGCAGAAACCATCTCAGCATTTTCTTGATCTTGATGAGAAAATGCATAATAGCATGATGCATAGGATCCGAGTTCGTCAGCTTTCACAAGAGTTCTCTTCTTGTTTAAAACAAACTCCAAATAAACAAAGTCATCAATTGAATCATCTGGTAACTTCCATGAGTGTGAAGGAGACCCCATTCTTAAAACCGAAAGGAGAGAGTATGCGAGCTCTCATACACAGTTTGGTATTTATAAGTTTCCACAGGAAACAAAATTTTAGGGTTTCCAGAAAAGGCCCGTGCACGGTACAGTAGATACATGCACGTATACAACCTTACTCTTCGAGAAGAACATACCAAAGCAGCCAAAATTGCAAAAACAAGTTTTAACCAAACTTTACAAGGAGACTAAATCTCACAGGAAGAGAATCAAATAAATTTTTTTTATGGGAAAAGAATTTAGAGCTTGGAAAATTTGTCAACAGATATTCCAAAGAGAACTAAAAACAAGAACAAATACTTATGCAAAATGTTTGTGAGAGATCATCCAGCTACGAAGGATAAGAAAATAGTATAGAAAAGTCATTTAGCATCTGTATGGACGAAGAACTACTCAAGGAACTGGTGGAACTTCATCGACTAAAAGGAATGTGGAGACTTGAACTTATCTATCACTCAAAAGTCTATCTACTCTATCTCCTATCTTGAGACAAAAGTCGTTTTGCTATATAGACTTTGATTATACACATTTGCTATTTCGAGCCGAGTTTGTCTCGCTTATATATTTCTCGAAATATGTGTTGGTAAGCTTTCGCTTTGGCCAAGTTCATCTTTACTAGTGACGAAATTCATATTAAGTTTCAATTACTTGAAAATTGCTTTGACGAAAAATAGTGTGTGAACAACAACTATATAACGTCCTCTAAGAATGTTTCAATGATTGAAATGGTAGTTTAGATTATATAACCATGGTTTGATATAAGCATTGTGTGGTAACTCATACCTGTATAAATGCTTATTCCTTGAACCAAAGTATGTGTACTTTGCTGCTCAGGAAAACCAGAACTAGAGTCCGCGTACCAAGTCCGCATACTATCGTGTTACGATATAGTTTTCTATTATACAGATTTGATATTTCGATCTGAGTTCATCTCGCTTATATGTTTCTCGAAATATGTGTTGGCAATCTTTCGTTTTATCCATGTTCACCATACATTCGTTGACGAAAAGTCCGAATAAGATCATATGAAAATTGCCAAGTTACATCTAACATGGTTTGTGTGATACAATCATTTGATGTTGCCTTGGAATGTTTCATTATGATAATTTCAATAACTTGAAAATCACTTTGACGAAAAATAGTTTGTGAACAACAACTATATAACGTCCTCTAAGAAAGTTTCAATAAATGAAATTAAGAGTTGATAAGATAACCATCCTTGGTATAAGCATATATAGTGTGTTCGCATATTAGTGTATAAATCCATAAACCGGGAACCAAATGTATGCATATGTGTGTATACAAAAATGGTGAAGGGGACAAGATAAGTATGCGTACCCGTACACATACTGGTAGAAGTTCTCGAACCGAAAATAAATGCTGAGTTTAGGAATTAAAAACTCCTAAACTAGTGACCTTAAGTATGCATACCCGTATGCATACTAGAGGGAGTTTTCGAACCGAAAATATCGGCTGAGTTTGGGAATTACAAACTCCTAAACTTGTCACCTTAAGTGTGCGTACCCGAACGCATATTACCGGAAGTTTTCCAACCGAAAATTTCTGTTGAGTTTGGAAACTTGACAAACTCAAATTTGGTTGCTTAAGTACACATACTTAAACTGGTTATTTTGTTAAATCGGTCAGTTCATGAACTTAAACATTTAAATCTTAAGGAATGCAATATTTTGCTAACCGTGGCTATAATGTTCATGATTGATTCAAGTGAGTCAAACCGATTTGATTTCGATTGTATCTTCTATGCAATTGAACAACTCTTTAACTAGTTTCATTTGAGTCATTTGAACTAGTTATGGATAAGATGAATAAGGTTAATATGAGAGTAACCATGTGTCTAACCTCGGTTAACTATTTGATGAGCCAACATGAGTGTACACGTTTGGGTACGGTTCATAAACCTAAATGAGGGTACATTTCATTTGTGTGTAACAAGCTAAGTTCGATCTAACGGTTGAAAGATATTAGCTTAGTTCAATCAGGTTTTTCATCTGACAGTGATTATTGAATGCTTTGTTACCAAGGTAACTTGGGTTGCGAACCCTGATCTGAAAACTATATAAAGGAGAACTCTAACAACTGGGAAACCTAATCTGCACACCTCTTGTGTGATACTAGTTGTATAGCTAGAGATGATTCTACTTTAACCTTAGGTTTCTTCTCGAGACCCCGTAGGTTAACGACTTGAAGACTTCATTGGGATTGTGAAGCCAGATCGATACTACTTCTCTTGTAGTTGTGTGATTTGATCTTGTTGTTTCTATCGTACGAGTACAATTGTAAAATTGGCTTGAGATTTATTTCTCCGATAGGAAAGATAAAAAATTAGTCACAAACAAACTTCGTCTCATCGTTTGTGATTCCACAATATATAGCTTCGCCAGCATACAATTTTGATTATTGTGAGGTGATTGATAACACTAGATTGTTCTTCGGGAATATAAGTCTGGTTTATCAATTGGTTCCTATTTACCTTGATTTATTAAAAGACGGAACAAAAACTCTTGGGTATTTATGTGGGAGACAGATTTATTCATTCCTATAGAATTTTCTGTGAGTGACATATTTTTTTTATCAAGTCTTCGACATTGGATCATAGCAACTCTTGGTTGTGGGTGAGATCAGCTAAGGGAATCAAGTGCGTAGTATCCTGCTGGGATCAGAGACGATAAGAGCGCAACTGTACCTTGAATAAGTGTGAAATTTATTAGGGTTCAACTACAGTCCAGTCCGGAGTTAATTGATAGTAGGCTAGTGTCTGTAGCGGCTTAATACAGTGTGGTGTTCAAACTGGACTAGGTCCCGGGGTTTTTCTGCACTTGCGGTTTCCTCGTTAACAAAATTCTGGTGTCTGTGTTATTTCTTTTCCGCATTATATTTTGTTATATAATTGAAATATCAGAGGTTGTGCGTTTAGATCAATCAATTAAAATATCCAACCTTTGGTTGTTGATTTACATTGATTGACACTTGGATATTGGTCTTCGGTACCATCCAAGTTATCTCTCTGGGATTTAATCAAGACTCGGAGATTTACATTTGCTTGAGCAAGAATTAAATCGAGAGATAGAGATATTATACTCTTTGATATACTTTACTCTAGATTGAGTCTGACTGTCTAGTTGACTCTCTAGAAAGTGTATTGGAGTAAGTCCTCTCAGATTTCCAAACGAATTGTTGGGTGTGGTTGCTAGACCCCCGCATTTTCAATTGGTATCAAAGCAGGCAAACACATTAAACACCTCTTAAGTTTGTGTTTGTAACGATTTGAGGATGGACGATATCTGAAAAAGCGAGGGTCTAACAACCACACCCAATATTTCGATTAGCTATCTGTATGGACCAACTCTACTATAATTTTAAGAGAATCAACTAGACAGTCAGACTCAATACTGTTGAATCTCATTTCGTGTCTCCTTTATCTGTTGAATCTCCTTTCATGTCTCCTTCAATACTTCAAGAACATCAGAAAACTTCTGAGAATTTGAAGGAATAACTCTTGGCTTCCTCACATTCCTTCTTTTCCTTTCAAAGTTGGAGGCAACGGAGATTTCTCTTTTCCCTTCATGATTGATGGCTTGACAATCATATTAACATCTTTTCCATCAGAAGACATAACACTTGGAGTATCCATAAGCGTATGGGTTTGTGAGAGGAAATCAAAATTCAACTCAACAAGTAGTCTTAAGATAAAAGAAGTTTCAGGGAAGGAAAAAGGAATGTAGGGTTACGCAACCTTTAATAGGTTTGTGCACGCATAATTATGAACTATAAAGCGGGGGTCTAACAACCACACCCAATATTTCGATTAGAAATCGATATGGACTAACTCCAATATACTTTTAAGAGAATCAACTAGATAGTCAGACTCAATCTTAATAAAAGTATATCAAAGAGTTATATCTCTCTTTCTCGATTCAATACTTATTCAAGCAAATAGAAATCTGCGTGTCTAATTGAATACAAGAGAAATCACTTGAACGGTACCAAATACCAATGTTCAAGTATCAATCAATTTCAATCAACAACCAAAGGTTGGATTTCCCAATTGATTGATTTAACGCACAACCTGTGATATTTCAATTATATAAACATATATAATGCGGAAAAGAAATAACACAGACACCAGAAATTTTGTTAACGAGGAAACCGCAAATGCAGATAAACCTCGGGACCTAGTCCAGATTGAACACACACTGTATTAAGCCTCTACAGACACTAGCCTACTACAAACTAACTTCGGTCTGGACTGTAGTTGAACCCCAATCAATCTCACACTGATCCAACGTATAGTCGCGCTCTTTACGTCTCTGATCCCAGCAGGATACTACGCACTTGATTCCCTTAGCTGATATCACCTACAACTAAGAGTTGCTACGACCCAAAGTCAGAGACTTTAATAAACAAATCTGTATCAAACAAAAAAGTCTACGATAATAGATAAATCTGTCTCCCACAGAAATACCTACGAGTTTTTGTTCCATCTTTTGATAAATCAAGGTGAACAGGAACCAATTGATAAACCGGAGTTATATTCCCGAAGAACAACTCAGTATTATTAATCACCTCACAATAATCTTAATCGACTAGCGAAAGAAGATGTTGTTGAATCACAAACGATGAGACGAAGATTTTTGTGACTTCTTTTATATCTTGACCATCGGAGAAATCAATCTCAAGCTAATATTACGATTGTACTTAGTACGATAGAAACAACAAGATCATATCACACAACTACAAGAAAAGTAATATCGGTCTGGCTTCAGAATCCCAATGAAGTCTTCAAGTCGTTAACCTACAGGGTCTCGGTATAAACCTAAGGTTAAAGGAGAATCGACTCTAGATAATACAACTAGTATCATACAGGAGGTGTGGGGATTAGGTTTCCCAGTTGTTAGAGTTCTCCCTTATATAGTCGGGATGAGAACTTTCGACAGTACGTGGACTTGGTATGCGGATTTGGTACGCGGACTCTGGTTCCGGTTTTCCTGAGCAGCAAAGTACTCATACTTTGGTTCAAGGAATAAGGACTTATACATGTATGATTTACCACACAATGCTTATATCCAACCATGGTTATATAATCTAAACTCTCATTTCAATCATTGAAACATTCTTAGAGGACGTTATATAGTTGTTGCTTACACACTATTTTTCGTCAAAGCAATTTCCAAGTAATTTAAACTTAATATGACTTTCGTCACTAGTAAAGATGAACTTGGCCAAAGCGAAATCTTACCAACACATATTTCGAGAAATATATAAGCGAGATAAACTCAGCTCGAAATAGCAAATGTGTATAATCAAAGTCTATGTAGCAAAACGACTTTTGTCTCAAGATAGGAGATAGAGTAGATAGACTTTTGAGTGATAGATAAGTTCAAGTCTCCACATAACTTTTAGTCGATGAAGTTCCACCAGTTCCTTGAGTAGTTCTTCGTCCATACAGATGTTGAACGACTTTTCCGTGTTATTTTCTTATCCTTCATAGCTGGATGATCTCTCACAAACATTTTGCATAAATATTTGTTCTTGTTTTTAGTTCTATTTTGAATCTCTGTTAACAAAATTGCCAAGCTCTAAATTCTTTTCCCATAAGAAAAAATTTATTTGAGCCTCGTCATGTGAGATCTAGTCTCCTTGTAAAGTTTGGTTAAAACTTGTTTTTGCAATTTTGGATGCTTTGGTATCTTCTTCTCGAAGAGTAAGGTTGTATACGTGCGTGTATCTACTGTATCGTGCACGTTCCTTTCTCTGGAAACCCTAAAATTATGTTTCCTGTGGAAACTTATAAATACCAAACTGTATATGAGAGCTCGCATACTCTCTCCTTTTGGTTTTAAGAATGGGGACTCCTTCAAACTCATGGAAGTTACCAGATGATTCAATTGATGACTTTGTTTATTTGGAGTTTGTTTTAAACAAGAAGAGAACTCTTGTGAAAGCTGACGAACTCGGATCCTATGCATCATGCTATTATGCATTTTCTCATCAAGATCAAGAAAATGCTGAGATGGTTTCTGCTGAAGTGGTTCATGGTTTTCTCACTAATCTTGGGAAGACTCAACTGAAGCTTGAGAACACTGTAAAGGATCTTAATATGTTACGTTCTGAGTTGAAAAAGGTTAAATCTGACCTTGTTCTCATGAAGTCACATGTTAAGGATCTTCTCAAAGAGGATATCTTTTCTAAAGATACTATTGATGTTGTCGGTCACAAGCTTGATGATGCAGTGGTCCATGAAGATTCTTGTCATGACCACTGATTCGCTCATGATGAGTCTCTGGATTTTAGAGTTGTTCTTTATGTCTAGTAAATCTTCTTATGATAACTTTTTATTCTTGTTTTTGTTTAGAAGAATAACTAGGGTTTGGAATAGCCATTATTCTGATTACACATAGCTAGTTCCAAACGTTTTCATCTTCAATGTTTTTGGATTTATTAATTTAAATTCTAAGTTATTTGGAAGATGATGTTTGCAATTTTAATCTTTATGGTTTTATATATTGCAAATTGTTATGGGATATGTGTGTTTGCGCCCATGAACTATGATTGTCCCATACTTGTTCAAAAGTTATCTCTATTATGTTGATATGAATGTATTGATAAAAGATAGAATGAACTTTTGACTTATAAAAGTTAAAAGCCTTTTTGTCATTATTATGATAAAAGAAAGGATAAAACTTCTTCACAAGGATTAAAGTCTGTTATATGTCATTATGCAAATAATGATGAAAGATAGAATGAATCCTTGTATATTTCGTAGAAGATTGAATTGTCCATACTTATTTTCTTCTCTAACATCTAACATCCAGTCTTCATCTTCTCAAAATTTCCAATTGAGTATTTTTTTCATCGCCACCATTTGCCTCCATCTTTAGTAGACGTACTAACTAGATTCCAAACCAGAAACTAAGCCAACAAAACCTTATTCTAGTACTTGACTAGAATGCAATGTGAATGACATCTCTTCACATTTTTACCCTTGGAAGCACCAATGATTTTTTTCCCACATGTATATTCTTTCAGTCGCTCAACTTCACATCCAATCTCCTTGTATTGTTATCTTTATGGATCATAAAACAATTAAACACATTGTTCTTGATTTCTTTATTGATTGAGTCGTAAATCCATCCTCATCTACTATCTTGTTGATGTTCACCGTTTTCAGCAAGAAAAATGACTGGAAAATCCTTTCTCACTCCTAGTTTCTCTGTGTAGAACTATAAGCATAATGAACCGCTGACATGCAATACATGTCATCTGTTAACAACCACCCGGATATAATTCCATGGATGCTAGACTTGAGGTTATCTAGAAGTTTTAAAAAAATTAGTACAACTGGTGAGAAATATTAGTGGAGCACAAAACGAATATAAGCTTCATCAAAAAAGAGAAAACGTGTATAAGTAATAGAGTATTGAGAAAAATATTGAAAAATAATTGAACCTTATGCGTAGTGGGGTAGACTAACATCTCCATGCAAGTGAAAATATTTTAGCTATCATATATTTTAAAAAATTTATTTTTTGTCAGCATACAAAAACAAAGAAAACACAAAGCAATAACTAATCAGGAAAAGGCCCTGCTAAACAAGGAGGATGAGAGTTAAGACACCGATTACCATTGCGAGAGGATGAAACAAATTTCGCCAGATTATGAGCAACAACGTCTGCATTTTCATTGACAAACTATGTTATGTTCTTCCAAATTCCAATATTGTGAGGTTTCATGTCAATTTTCGGAAGTTTAAGGTTTTAACTCGTTTATCTCTTTTATGATAAAGTTTACATTTTAGAAACCTTCCTTGACGCATCAACTTGAAATACAATCTGATGTCTAGTTTATCTCTGTTATGATAATGTTTACATTTTAGAAATCTTCATTGACACGTCAACTCGAAATACAATTCATAGACTGTCTAGTATAATAGTAATTCTTTTACATTTTAGTTTATTATTTATGTCTTTTGTTTATACCATGAGTTTTGCTAAATCCGTGAGTAGCTAAATTTTATATTTGAATCTGAATGAAATCAAACCCCGAATAATGAATCTTGATTAGTAATAAAAAATTCATTTCAAGGTTTATAAGAAATTTCTTAATATGAAGCTTTCATAGCTCAGTTGGTTAGAGCACCCGTTTAGTAAGCGGGAGTTCTTGAGTTCAACTCTCAATGAAAGCAATTTTTTTCCTAGTTATCTAGGTTCATGGGTAGCAGACTCTCCTTAAACAAGTGGGTTTTTTCAACAAAATTTTCTTCTCATGTTTTTCAAGTTTAAATTATGTTGTCGCTTGTCTATATTGCTTTTCGCCAACCTTTTTCATAAAACATACATCGATAGTTCTAAAACTAATTTTTGTCGTGTGGTCTGTGTAATCGTCTTACAACTCTTTACACAAATAATAACTTGCAAGATCTAACAATTACTTATAGAGATAAAACTAGCAAGTAGACCGAACCTATTTCACAAAGCATAAATCATCATTGAACTATTAGAGATGATACCTAGATAATTTAAACTTTTTTTTTTTCCTTTTAATCATTCTTTTTGTTATGGAGGTCGGAATTTTTGCTTCCTTCATTTTTGTATTTTTATTGATATAGTCTCCCTTTTAATCTTGTCTAAAAAAAGAAAAAGCCATCTTTAAAATTTATATTAAAATGCTTCCAAGATTTTTTAGCTTTTTACTTGATCGGAGTTGTAAATTCTCTTTATATGAAAAACCAGAAAATTATCTCTCATTTCGTAAATTTTTAGAACATCTTGTTTCTCGTAATAACTCTAACGCTATCATGAAATATGTCTAAAATCCGTATGCAAAAAGTGGTAATTCTTTTACTTTAAGTTTATTATTTATCTCCTTTATGTATACCATGAGTTTTGCTAAATTCTTGAGTAGATAAATTTTATATTTGATTCTGGATGAAATCAAATCCCCGATAATGAATCTTGATGAGTAACACAAAATTCATTCTAAGGTTTATGAGAAACTTCCTTGACATCAAGCTTTCATAGCTCAGTTGGTTAGAGCACCCGTTTAGTAAGCGGGATGTCTTGAGTTCAACTCTCAATGAAAGCAATTTCAATGTGTGAGGATATTTTTTCATATGTTTTTGCCTATTATCTAGGATCATGGGTAGCAGACTCTTTAAACAAGTGGGTTCTTTTAACAAAATTTTTTTCTTCTTCTGTTTTTCAAGTTTAATGAAAGCAATTTAAGGTGTGGGATATTTTCTTCTGTTTTTGCGTAGTCAAAACAAGTGGGTTTTTTCTACAAATTTTTCTTCTTATGTTTTTCAAGTTTAATGAAAGCAATTCAAGATGTGGGGATATTTTTTCTTCTGTTTTTGTCTAGTTATCTAGGTTCATGGGTAGCAGACTCTCTTTAAACAAGTGAGTTTTTTCAACAAATTTTTCTTCTTCTATTTTTCAAGTTTAAAGCATGTTATCGCTTGTCCATATTGCTTTTCGCCTATGTTTTTTCTAAAACATACATTGATAGTTCTACAACTATTATTTTTGGTCGTGTGGTCTGTGTAATCGTCTTACAACTCTTTACACAAATAATAACACGCAGGATCTAACAATTACTTACAGAGATAAAACTAGCAAGTAGATCAAACTTATTTCACACAATATAAATCATCATTGGACTAATATAGATAAAACCTTGAGAATTTAAGCTTTATTTTTCTTTCTTTCATCATTCTTTTTAGTTTGGAGGTTGGTTCTTTTGCTTCCTTCAGCTTTTTTATTTTATTCTTATCGATGCAGTGTCCTATTTAGGTTTGTATAAGAAAAGAAAGATACATCTTTAAAAAATTTATTGAAATGCTTCCAAGATCTTTATACCTTTTTACTCCATTCGAGTTGTAGTTTCTCTTGATTTGAAAAACCGGATAGTCACCTCTCATTTCTTAAACTTTTAGGACATTTTGTTTCTCGTAGTAACTCCAGCTCCGTCACGAAATATGTCTAAAATCCATATGCAATAGGCAAACAATTCGTACAATTATGCTCTGACATCGGAAAAAAATATTTTCTCAAGTTAGTATGAGAGTTCGCTTCTCCGATGGCAATTTTCCGGCAAGCATCTCTTTGAAATCTCGTGTAACATCAGTTGTTCCACCGTTGAGAAACAATGGAAAAAGCAGTCCAGAGACAAACGTGAATAGCAAGTGAAGAGCCCAATGAGTGTCAACCCAAACTCACAAGATCCATGACATGCGGCATTGGTATTTGGGATACACTGAGATAAGTCAAACTTATAAGGGTATTCTAGTGAATCTACCCCATTCAGTTAAAAATGTATGGAAATTTGGTCGATTTCACGATTTAGTTGATTGGAATTGGATCCGAATCGGATTTGTAATCTGGTACAAAAGGGAAATTAAACGAGAAATGAAATAAAAATAAAACAAATACAGAGAGAGTATTTGGCTGAAGATCAGAAAAACAGATCTTCAGCGAAATAAAAAGAAATGGCAAATCATCCGTCTCTTGTTCCTGAAATCGGACCTGATGGTATAGCTAGAGAATCCCCTGTCATTGCCTATACAGAAAAGGTATGTTGATTTTGGCAAATGCAGTTCAATGATTGTGATGATAATAATGGTGTATTTGAAATCTGTTTTGTTGTTTGTTCAGATAATTGCAGCGGAGCAACTTTCACTTCAAAAGTATGAACTCGTTACCATTTTCGTTTTCTTTGGTTCTATTTAGTAATTATTATCGTTGCTAGTTTCATTTTAGGTTTATTAGCACCATTTTAATGAGAAAGGGAAAAACAATAGTTAGATGAAACAATCAATTTCTTGTTCAAAATTTCGTATGTTCATCATCATCCATGTAGATTCATAATAACCGACAACTAAATGCAACATCGGGGGTGATCATTTCATTTACTGTGTAATTTCTTAGGTACTACTTGGAACTATATGTTTCTTGAATTGAGTTGTGATTGCGCATTCTTTCCTGAAAGAAAAAATAGGCTTGTTAATTTTGCTACTTCATTATTTGCTCAGATATATTGAGGAGAACTACAGTAAAATCCGTGATGTTGAACGAGAGCTGACGAATCTAAATTTGGAATTAAAGCTCACAGCTGGCCCCAAGAAAGCAGGTTTTGAAATTTATTTGGATATTTACCTCTTTGTTCCTTCTGTCTTGAGTTTTTTTTTTTTTGGGTAATTGACTGATGTTTGTTTGGGCATGAATTTGAAGCTTTGGAACACATGCGCAAGAAAATAGAAATGGCAACGGAGAAAATACGTCTAGCTAAGATAAAAGAAGAACAAGCTAAAAAGGTTAGTTATGCTTCCAAAAGTTTGTGTTCATCTTGTACTATTTTCACTTTTCGAGCAATCCACGATGGAGGGCATTCAAAAACTTGTCAGGGGCAATGATAGTTTGAACATGTCAACATTGTGAAGTTTTTAATTGGTCTTTATACATGTTTATATTCTTTTGATCTGAGGTCATTCTTGTTAAGATAGCTTCTTTGCATCAAACCAGTCATTTTTCTGATTTAGGATGTGCGAAGAAAACTGTTCACTTGACTGTTGGGGTAACGACAAAACCCAGAGTCTCAAAATAGGATAATCTAGTATGCTTACAAATCGTGTCTTGTACTGCCTTTAAGGCTGTAACTAAATAACCACTCATTCAGCGAGTTTGGTAGCTCAAGCTGTGAGTGACGCTCGCTTAGTGTGGGTAGCTTGACATTCTTTAGTTTGGGCAGCTAGCTATGCAAGGATGCATGAAGCATTCAAATCAAAAATTAGAGTGGAGGAAGGATTATCAAGATCCCTGATCTCTACTGCTTGACTGATTACAGAGATCTTATTCATCCCTCAACAGTTTAAAAGATGAGCTTTTGAACTTCGAAAATCAGTGCTATCCTTCATCAGTGTTATAGAGTCAAGAAATATATTTATTTTTGTTTCTCCTTCGGTGAATCATGAGACTACTATAAAATGCAAGTGAATCTGGTTTCAGCAAAGGCATTGTAGTTCCATAATCTTGAGGCAGGTTCAAAGGTGAATTCCCTCGTGTAGGAATACTTTAGATGTAGAAACCATGAGCTGGTGTTAACTTCATAATTTGGATCAAGAAATGGCGTTATAATGTTAGTTATCTGTATTTCCTATTACAACCTAGAATTTTTTCACAGCTGTGTCAATATTGGTGAAGTCGCATTTTTCAATAATTTACCAACTGATGGAACAGCTCTCAAATATTCCTGGGTAGATTTTGGGTTCATACCAAGCTGTATCCTGTGTGGAATTGGCAATCTGATGATTCACACTTTTCTAAACTCTTCTTAGTATATCACTTTTTCCATGAATCTAAATGGCTTATCCATTCCGTCGGCAGCTCTTATATATCCACCAAAAGAACATAAGAGTGCTGCCCCCTTACTAGTAGATAAAGCTTCAACAATTAGTAACTGGCAGGGTAGGTGTAGGATGGTATCATTGGCAGACATCTTTTAAATGTTTCTTGAGAAACCAGATCTCTGTTTATCAGTATTATGTTATCCATTTCTTCCTTACCCATATAGTCTTCTTCACATATAAAGTTTAAGATCAAGTGATATTGGTGATCAATATGTTATAAGCTAAAATGTAGTTGGAATGGGGTATCAAGCAATGAAAATCTAGGTAGTGGGAAAAGAACCCCTGCAAAGAAGAAATAGGGAATTTATTCTCGTAGCTTGTTTGGCTTCTGGTTTAGCTTCGTGGGGGCAGTTCGCCTTTCTGTTCTTTTGTTGCGATTTTGTTTTGGCTTTTGCCTTTTGGTGCACTTGATTTGTGCTTTCTTTGTACCTCTTTTATCTTTTCAAACTTTTCAATAAAATCTTAACCATTTCAGTAAAAAGAAAAAATACTTGAAATGACTGGTGGAAAGTGTACCCCATTACTTTGTATATGGCGAACTATAAAATAGAGTGTAACTTATGGTTACTAAGTTGTGTTTATACATTATCAACTGGTTATCTGCCAAATCTATACTAATGACTAACATGTTTGTGTATTTTTTTTACTTCATATATCGCCTTTCAGCTAATTATGGTCTTAACTTAAACATTTCAGGCATGGGAAGAAGCAGCGAAGGTTGTAAAAGATGAGGAAGCAATCAAGCAGAAGCTGTGTGATGATTTAAACAGTCTGGTATTTTTATTGTGTAAAACTGTCTGTCATAATTTAGCTGATCCGTAGATTGCAAGTTTTTCTGAAAGCGCGTTACACCCTTGTTTGATAGGTCCAAGAAAGCAGTCAATCACAGTATGCTAGACTGGAGGAACTAAAAAGAAGGCTTGAAGCTTTAAATCCAGGCAGGGCTTCTGCCTCCAGTTTACAAGTAAGTTTCTCATTCCTTTTCCTCTATGGCACTGTTATGCATACCCTTACCTTTAACTGTTCGTATGAATCATATGGCCAATTAATCTAATTGTTGGAAATTCATGAAAAGGCCTAACAAAAATATACACTAGTGATTTTGATAAACTCAATCCATGCAAGAGCTCCAAGGCCTTAGACTTTTTGTAACCATTTGATATAGTGCAACATAAGAACTGCTGTTTTCGTTGATTAACACCATGTTTGGAAAAAAATAAATATAAGATGTCTGAATTTCCCTTCTTTTTTTTTAGGATTTAAAGTCACCACAGGGCAGCACACCAGCTCCAGATGTTTCATCTAATTCACAGAGAACAGCGCCAGCTGGTCAGACGGCTGGAAACTCACACGATCAAGGGAACACACCAGCTGTAAATGGTCAGGGTCTGCAACCTTCTGTTGAAGGAGAAGGAAGAGCGAAGAAGAAGATTATAAATCCAGGAAGAGGTAAAAGTGGCTTTGTGCCCAAGGGTAGAGGATCACCAGGGCCTGGCTGGACAGGTGCTGGTTTCGATGTCGATGCAAGGTCTTGATCAAATGCCATAACAAGGATCTCCTCAAATTTGCTGAAAGCTAAAGTAGCAAGGAAAGTTCACGTTGTTAGAAGGTGCCACCTAATTCTTTCTTAAATTTGCCAAAATTTTATGTCTGTGTTGCTACCATGTTCTCAAAATTGAGCGATCTTTTCTGTCCCTTGTCTACTGCTTTTGCCTGTTCACATGTACAAAAACTTGCCGTTTCTCTTTAAAATGGAAATTCTGTAGGATATAATTTTTTTCTTGTCTCAGTCTTAATCTATATGCAGAAATTATGTAATATCCAATTATTGAAGCTTGTTATCGGAAAACATCTGTTTACAAGTAAAATAATGCTCAGAAACTATTACCTTTCTGAACTACTACGGAGTCCTACCTAAGTTTTGAAGGAACATTCATTAATGAAGTCTTGGCTGTCATTCAATTTGAGGCACATAGGCATCTAATCCTCATTCCTCACTCATTTGAAGCTCCATATGGTTGGCCGGTCTTGGGCGTGGTTTTCATTCTGTCTACTGATGACAAAAGGGTTAGAGCTCAGTTTTGGAAGTAGCTGAAAGCCTAGTAGCGCCGCAGATCTTCAGCTCTCCGGTTTAACTCCTGCATTCACTAGGCACTTGGTTTAACTCCTGCATTCCCTAGGCACTCCGGTTTAACTCCTGCATTCACCAGGCACTCCATGAGAAAACCAATAAACTATATGACTGGAGTGGAGGGATATAAAATGGATGGGCTGATTAGATGAACAGCCCAGTACAAACATACGCTACACCGATACACATTTTGTGATGTGGGTTATTTATATTTTGTTCAAAATTATGATTCATTACTTTATGAATTCAGACTGAAAGTAAGGCAGGGTTACCAAATTCCTTAGAGTTACAAACTCCATAGGATGGAATTTGGTAACACACTCTAACAGCGTGGAAGGAACGGTGCGTCTTCATATTGCTGCAACAACAAAAAAAAATACTGTAAAAACTAAAAACTTAACAGTAAAAACTATCATAACATGATTTATTGACATGCTTACTGCAAGAAAGAAAAAAAAAACTGTAAAACATAGCAGTAAAAACTATCGTAACATGATTTATTGACATACCTACTGCAAGAAAGAAAGAAAGAGTAGAGAACCCCCAAAACTCCTTTTTTTTTGACAGATTAAAACTCCTATTTAATCTGTCAAATCCAACAAGATGGGGTCTTTAATCCAACATTTAAGGAAACTGATCTCTGGTCTCCTTCCTGAAGACAAATTTCACATCTGTTTTTATGGGCATTTACTTTCACCATACTATCTCGTTTAACTAATTTTCACTAATTTATTACACTACGGTCAGGTCCGTGAAGAAGATTAAAACTTGCCCAGATAGTATATGTAAAATCTACTCCTATCAAACAGATACAGAGTGACCCACCATTTCAACCCTTCTGGTGTAGTTTTGTAGTGCAACTGTGCAAAAGACATTATGATCATTTGAAATTTTAAAAGCCATCTCCAGTTATTTTGACTAGTTTTTAAAGTCCAACAATGGGGTAATAAATTTTTATTGATCGGACACAATGGGGTGATAAATAGTCTAGGGAAAAATCAATGCCCTAGGTTTGTGGACTTTCAGTTCTACTTCTTTCATTGTTCTGCTTCTATTCTTCTTCTTCAAGACTATTTAGGTATAAAACCCATACTTTCTGTAGGACCATTCTTTAAACCATGTATCTATCAGAGCGCCCATTCAATTTATCTAATAATCATCTATTACTACTATTAACTGTGCAATTTAATGCCAAATATAATAAAACTCCAAAGTCCAATTAGCAAAGGTCATGAATGGAGCATTTGAAGTTCTCAACATCTGTATAACTTTCATGTTGGGGGTTGTGAAACATTCCATAATTGAAAACCGGAGAAAAGTATAACTCAACTCAGTTGTTTATACCTGGTTACGCTCCTGAATATAGCCTTGACACATTGAATTGACTCGGAAAAAAGTTTAAACTAAGCATCACCTGTATGAAAGTCATTTCTTAGCCCTAGATTCACTACAAGACTACTGCTCCCATAAACATTAACAGGAATCAAGTATGGCATTACACGATGGGTGTAAGAAAAATTGGAAACAATTTGAATGATTCAAATCACCATCCTTAACGGTCGATTTTCTACACAACCTGGACAAGCTATTAACAGTCTAAACCCTGACACCTTTTTTTCACACTAAACAATAAACCCCTTCCCATCTTCAATAACAAATGGGTTAATGAATAGTTTATTAATGTTAATATTATCTTAAGCTCCCTTTAAATGTGTCCATACCTTTTAACCGTCCAGCAAAATTTGCTTTGACCAAAACTGTCATGCCTCTATTACTAGAAGATGCATCTTCTTGGCTGGTTGCACATGTCAGTATTTAAAGTCGTTACAATAGAAAAACAAAGTGCACACGACATATTGATCAATGTATCTTAGGAATCATAAAGTTATTACAATAGAAATCACATCACGAAGACGAAGAGTTGTATATAAGGAAAAAATTACTACACAAATAATCACAATTGGGTTGCACGCTCATGCTCTAAGTTGGCTCCGACATTAGGTTGGCTAAGCGCTAAATTTTTCGGGATTTTTTTTTCTTCCGAAAAACAACCCTTAAAATAGAGTAACAACACATTTTAGAAATACAGTAGAATTTCGATAAATTGATCCGCGACAAATTAATAACCTCGCTAGAATAATATTTTTTACCGGTCCTGAATTGGACCAGTGTATTAAATTAATAACCTCACTAAATTTATAAGATAATAAAAATTTTAAGTGTCCAGTAAGGCCCAACTAAAATATAAATTAATAACCATTATAATAACATTACATTATGATGCCTTACTAAAATAAATTTCCAAAATTATTTGTTTCTAGTTCACATTTATGATATTTTGTAGTGCTTGAGAAGTTCAGGAGTGCCTTTTTCAAATTGTAGGAGGAGATCATTTACCTTTACTATTGATAAGATTTTTTTTTTACGAGAAACTGGCTCGACAACACAACTATCATCTTTTAGTTCTTCTTCTTGGGGATTTGATATACCATTCTCAATAATTTCTTCGGCTATCCAAATTTCCGTACTGTTATAATTTTCACCTGGATAGTCTAGCAAAATGTCGACATTTATTTGATTACGGTAATTCAACTCCATGATGAAACAATTTGCAATTGACTTTGATAATTTGTTGGCCATTACGAAACTGCAATATTAATTGCCTCGCAAGGACATTGATTTTTTTCTGGACTTAATTTTCCAGTTTCATAACCTTCAATATATTTGTTGTTACGAGAAATCTTTAAGTTAACTTAAATATTTCATTTTGTTTTATTTTTGAAACTTAAACTTAGAATGTTTCGATAATTTAATAACTTATTAATTTATCGATAAATTAATACTTCGCTAAATTGATGGAATTTGACAGTTCCAACATTATTAATTTATTGAGATTTTACTGTACAAGGATGGCTGAAGCACCCAGGACACCTGCTAGCTCCGTCACTGCAAATTGGTACCATAAATAGCTGCATGTCTAAAACATTGCATAAACTCTGTTGATCCAACCAGGTAACGTGAAAAGAATAGACATTTAGACATTGCAAAATAAGTTATGTTTACGAACTTCAACTTAAGGTAGTATACTTATGTTTCGTCAACAACTATACGACCGCAATGATGAAACAACGAAACCAGTGAGAAACACCAGCTTTATTGACCTTCTTTAGTTTACCAACGATGTTAATAGGATATCTGAATCCTCGTCGGAACTTGGACATGTCGAAAAGTAATTACATTACCAAGTTTGATAACAGGCAAAGGGCAAATTCGTTGTGTGGTAAGACCGTAAAAGCAAAGAAGATTCGACTCTCTCGAGACCCACCTGCATAAGTTTTAACAGTAAAAGTACAAGAATTTACACACAAACACAAAACCTTAAAAGATACCATCCAAACTACCATCTCACTTTAACTGCTTCACACCATCCATTCGATGACTCCATGTTTTCGAGATCTTCAACAAATCAAATAGCCAAAAAAACATAAACACGTGACACCAACTGAAAAACCAAAAATATGTTATCCCTAGCAAAAACAGAAAAAACAAGTATTTACATGGAAAAACAACAAAACACACATTTTTTGAATTTTTCCCGCTACTACAACGGAATTATGTACACATTCCTATGAACGTAAGATCAAGAGGATCTCGCATCAAATGAATCAATCTGAACCGTTTGTTTTTTCTCCAATAAAAACTGACCAGATTCTTCTTGGGAAAGATCACTATTTATTTTATACTCTTCTGCAGCTCTTAATTGCAACCCTTATCTTATTTCTCTGTTTCTGAACTCTGTATGTAACTATATTTACCATCTGATTAACGAGAGGTTTTAATCCAACGGCAAAGAATAATTCTCACATATACCTTAAATTGCATCGAGATACACAAAGAAGATTCCCTGTTGCTGATCTCATCTTACACACGACGTGGTCGAATCTGAGGCGTCAACTGTACTCTCTTGGGCCCCACGAACTCTCTAACAGCATCTGGTCACGTGGTTCGGTATTGCGCCGTTTCTGTACGGAAAAAAACCGTTTGGAATCTGACGTCACCAGAATTTAATTTCAAAAAACCCGAGTTAACGAACTGAGTTAACCATGAAAAGCCATGAGAGCGAGTTCATGAACGAGCGAGTCAAGAATATCTCGCTCGATTTCACAAACAATCGATTCCCCTTCTTCCAGAACCGGCACAGTGCGTAAATTCGCATTGTGAGGTAAATCCTTCTCAATTAACGCATCAATATCTTGAAGGATCAAACAATTAGCACAAGGAGATTTCTCGATTTGCTTGCAAATTTCCTTCAGAAGTTGATCTCCTCTCATTAATTTCTTCTTCTTTATCAAATAATTGTTCATTGTGGTGTTCATCCATGGCTTCATATTTAGGTACGATCTCAAAATGCCGACTAGAATTTCATCGACTAGATTGAAAAGTAATCTACGGTTCGACCGGTTCTGATGATGCCCATTAGTACTACTACTAGTACTGTTGTAGAAATCTTCGAGATGATTGAACATTGATGGATCAAGTGGATGTGAAGGTGAAAACCAACGAGTTATAGAAACTACCGTGTCGGGTTCAATACCCGTACATTTTAATATACGGCTTACGTACCGGAATTCTGCGCTGAGTTTATCTTCTCGTTGCCGATGATTGTCGTACCGCACTAGAAACGAAGTAGAATTGGAATGTATCTGAAGCAATCCCAGAAGATTTTAAATTAAATTAGCATTTCATTAAGAAATATAATTATAATTAATCGAAAAATAATGAACTGAAAAACAGAATTACCGATTACGTACCACTGATTTTGTTGAAATTACGATGTTTTTCTCATCTTCGGCCAATGGCGAAGACGGAGACGGAGATGGAGATAAAGATTTCTTGCATTTCTTATGAGCTGATAAATTCAAACTTGATTTATTAGTTGGTAGTGGAGATTTTTCTTTCCGCTGTGTAAATCTTTCGCAACTTGCTTTCTTGCATTTCTCCATTGTTTGATGTTGAGGTAATTTTGGTTTCGAAGAATGTCTGGATGCTGTAATGGTCGTCGGTTTTGGTAATGGTGGTGATGGTAATGGTAACGGTTTTGGAGATGAAATTGAGCTTGCTTTTGATACTACGAGTCGCGGAGAATCTTTTATCGAATCGTACTGATCTTGCCGAAAAACAGAGGCTGCTCCTGGTGTCGTTGAAGAAGAATTAGAAGAAACAACTGATTTGCTGTTGTTAACATTCTTAGTTTCCAGAAATCGAAGACGAGGTGAACACGACGATGATATTAAATCTTGATCATTACCACCACCACCATTTCTGTTTAAGCGGCTGCTCGGCCTTTTCGGTTTGATAACGGTAACTAACTCTGGTTCGACGGAGGATTTCCTGGTGGTGGTGGAAACGTTACTGGTGGTGATATTTGTGATGTCTCTTCCCATTTTTCTGCTAACACTTTCTTTAACTTGTTTAACAATCTGTCTGGCATAATGACTAGGACTCCTTGTAACATTCTCTGTTTCATTCGATTCTCCTCGTTTTCTCGCTGCTAATTTCTTCTTCAGAATCAAAGAATTCAACGAAGCAACTGAATCAATTGATGATCTACTACTGAAATAATCAGATTCCTGATCATTTTCTTTATTAATTTGTAATGAAAGTCTACTTGGATCAAAATAAACATCTGATTTTCTTGCTGATGAAATTCTTGGTGTATCATCAGGTAAGGATCTGGAATCAAATCCTCTTCCTCCTCCTCCTCTTGCATTGATGGATTCTTGTAGGTATTGATAACGGCGATGAGTTTTGATTGTTTTTCCGGGGATTGAAGAGGTTGATGATGGTGGTGTTGGTGATTGATCAGGTAATGGACTATCTAAACCCATTAATCTTGCTACCAGACTTGGAGTTTTAATGCACGGGGAATTACTCGATTCTGAAGATGAAAACTCTGAATGTCCTTCTTTTCTACCAACTTTCGTATGTACCCGAATTCCAATCTGTTTATATCAAAACAGAGCAATTAAAATCACAGACATGGATATCAAGAATTTGTTGGTTTGAAATTTGATTAGATTTTTACTTACATTCGGGAAACCAAAATCTTCTTCTTTCATTTCTGATGAAGAAGAAATGAATGTTTCATTATCTGATTCCAAACTATTCCTCGGTGCTTCAACACCTACATTAACCAGAGCTCCATTACTACTTCAAAACTCAAAGACATTAAAGAAAGAAAGAAATTTAAATTTGTGTTGAATTCTTACCTTGAATGGGTTTTTGAGGTTTATCTTCATGTTCATGTCGGGAGACAGTGTTGTTGGGTTTGAAACACATTTGATGATTAAACGAAGAAAACTGAAAATCAAACAAATTAAAAACACCACTCATACAACCTAAAGGAACACCAGCACTATTACTACTACTGCTTTCTAGAAATGATGCTGCTGCTGATGATGATGATTTTTTAGTACTCTGCCTTTCAGTAGTCTTAGCATTAGTCGTTGATGATGATGATGATGATGATAATTTCTGCTGCTGCTTTTGATTACTACTACTCTTATTAGAGTTACTCCCACCACCTAAAACTCTATACTTGCTTTCTCTGCCCATAGTGTTGGATTGGTAGAAGAGCAGTAGACAAAAGAGAAACAAAGGAAAAGTTGGGTTTTGAGGAAGGAAATAAAAAGAAAAGAAAAAGACTATGACTCTATCTCAGAGTGATAAAGACAAGTAGGAAAAAGCAAAAGCAGAATCAACCTTATAAACTTCAAAAAGCTGAACTAGTATTAGTATTAGAGACTAGAGAGAGGCTGAGAGGGGCATATGCAATGACCAAAATGAAGAGATATTAGAGAGTTATGTTGATGCGAGAAAACAGGATCCCATCACAAATGCAAAACTATACTACTAGCATTAAACATTAACAACAGGGCCAGGCAGACACTTGATTGTCTCTCTCTTTCTTTCTTATCTCATGAACAGAAGTTCACGACCTTACATTGGGAGTTGAAGTTTGCTCAGGGTTTTGATTTTGTTTTGTGAAAAGATGACGAAATGATAACGTTCTTGTTTTTCTCTTTTCTCCCCCTCTAGAAATAAAAAAATTCATTGAAAAGGAAATTGGCTCGGTTTACAATGTGTGATTCTCTCTTCATTTTTCATCACTTCTACTTGTAGCAGCAGCAATAGAGGTGTGGAGTAGGATAGTGAGCCCCCTATGATGCCCCCCTTTCCATGTCTGTTTTTTAAATTTTTATGAAACAAACGGTCATATTCATGAGGATGATGGCCTGGGGGGCTAGATGGGATCAGATTCTTTATAAAATATGTATTGCATAAGAATGGGATCAAATGGCTTGGCAGATTCAGGTGTAGTGCTGTACTTTTTCTATTTTTTTTTTTTTTGGAATGAAAAGCATTTTTTATAATCTTTGGATTTGAAATTTATGCCTGCCTGGCTTGGCATGTTCCTTTTGCTTCAAACAATTGGCCGATCACCGAATGTGGATAAAAACGCCACTAGCTGATAGGAGGAAACAGACCCTGAAATGAACTAAAGATTTATTACCATTTAGGGGCCACTTGACACCCCCTTCATTTTTCAAAATAATGTTTACAGGCAAAGTTGTCGATTAATACATTTTTGTGATTTTTTCTGCTCCATTTGAGATGTTCAACGTATCTATACCACCTAATGATACTGATTCAAGATCCTTAGTTTATGTGTATCTGGTTTTACCATCAGACCGTTTTCCCCGGTACGTACGGGCGAAACGCAGATAAACTGCACAAATTTGATCTTAAGGTAATATTCTGACCATGTGACAAACAATGTCACAGGTTTGATTTGATCATACATGTAGTTCCTTCGGTATTGGAGAAGGTACATTATGGTAACTATTAGCTCGGTTACATAACTTGTGCCAATCCAACAATTCAATCAAAAAATTTGGGGTTCCGAGCTGAGTCCAAGTCAAAACTCAAAACCAAACCGTGACATGCATGGCTAGGCTCCAAAACAGTGAAAAACATGGCACTGCCGACACTATTAGCCTACCAAATGCACACATTTTCGACTCGTTTTTTTTGAAAGCTTAGGTAGGTTTTAGCCCTGTTGTGCCATAGAGTTAATTTATTACAATGAAAAAAGACATTAACCCCAAAATCATGCAAATACCTGCTATGCAAAGCTCAGAGCAAATTAACATCAATATACCAACAAATTTTGTCAAGGCCTAGTGCCCTTATAATCCCATCAATCATAGAGGAGACTGCATTTCATGTAGGTTTTACCAAGACCACCTTCTTCAAATTTTGAAATTTTTTGAGTGAGAATTGAATTCAAACTTGAGGCCTGTCCCTGATCATGAATTTCAGGATTTTACAGTCTTGGATTTTTCTGATCATTCAATTTGAAAAGAAAGAATTTTTATTTTTCAAAAAGATATAGTAGGAGTATCATTTCAATGAAGTATATGATTATTCTTCTTCTCCAACCACCAAAGTAAATTCATAGCCATAGGCAGGCCCCCTTTCTGGTTCTCTTCTACTAGTACTGGTAGGTAGGGTCCTTCAAAAAATGGCTCAGTTTTGCTGCATGCAATTTGCATAAGCTTTGCTACAAAATCATCTATGTCACCTAGTTTTTCCATTCTTAGTCAAAAAAATTTAAACGACAAAAACACAACCAACGTTGTAGTTTTGTGCTGGGACGGGGGCCAGTGGCCCTTGTTTCTGTAGGGTCTGTTCCCTTGTATCATTTAGTGCATTTTGGCGTCCTTCAGCATTAAATTCCCTCTGCAAGGATATTTCAATTTCTTGCACGCCAACTGTTTGAGATGATAATAATCTTCCAATTGCATATTAATCCCAAAGCTCCAAAGTATATATGAATGCAGGAAGACCTTGAACAAGGCCATTTCCGGCTATAATCCCGGAGGTTTTTCTCCCCATACTGCTGCGCTCTTGCTTGACGTAGTTGTAGTTGTGCAACTCTCCTATAACTAGGTGTACCGCTGTCCGTTCACACTTACCGTGCCAGCGTGCCTACATGTAGCCTATATATGAAGGTAATTAGGTCGGAGCTGATTTCATATATTAGTAGTACATGGGACTATAAAACGAGTGGTCCAATCTACTGTTGTCCCCAAATTTGGTCCATTCTATGTTGTCCGCAAGTTTGGTTTATGATTATTGAACTGCGCTTCAACCAACTAAAATCAAGCGAAGTCCCTGAAGTTATATATAACCCTATAGCTGTTAGCTGGTTCCAAATATATCTGTAATTAAAGATAGATTAGAAAGAAGAGAATGATTATTATTTCATTTCAAGAGTAGTAGTCAAATCATGAGTTAGATAGTATGATTGTACTAGTACTAGCTAGCAATAGTAGTATTAGACTAGACCACTACTGTCATAGCTCTGTTGGGATAGTAGTAAATGCTAGGGCTGCCTGTACATGTAGATGTAGTATTAGTACGTGTATTGTATAGTAATAGTAGTCACGACTGAGTCAGATTGGGTATTAACTACTACTACTGAGTATGAGAAAATAGACAAATGCATATACATATTAGACATGGATGTCAGTCAGATATGTTGCATACTATTCAACGGTTTCCATTCTATGTCCTTGCTTGAACGGTAGTAGACTGTGAGGGTGTATGGGAGGAGGAGGAAGGACAATGTCCTCTTCTTTTTGTTTTTCCTTACGTATTTGTGCACCTCCTATGATTCTTTGCTTTTGCGTATGTAGCACGGAGAGTCAGACTACAATGGGAAAATATCATCCATCAGTAACTAAAAAATTTGGTCAAGGAATCGGGGGATATTACACCGTAAATAAATAGGATTATACGGAGAGGATTGAACAAGATTGAACAAGATTTCAAACGGGCTCAACAGATAAAATATGAATTTTAAACTTTGGTAAACTTGAGAGCCAATCGATAAGTGAGGACAATTAATTCATTTGTCCTCCGGCCGATAATGACACCCGAAAATCTGCAGTGCAGTGCATTAAGGAGTTGGACCATACTAAATGGTCCAGTATCCATCCAATACATTCAGATACAGATTGTCTAGTAATAAGGTTAGATTGTAGCGGAATAGTATTTATTGTATGTGTACTGTAGAGATCTTCTTTCAAATCTAGTTGAATTCAAAAATATTAGTAGCAATGATCGGAGAAATTAAAAGAAGAGAGATGAAATTATTAGATATTATGCCAGAGTCGGAGGGTGAATTATTGCAATGACTGCTAGCTGAGCATGGGAAAAACATGATCGAGTATAAGTAGAATTAAAGAGGTTGTTCAGGTTCAGATAATAAAAATAAAAATGAAATGAATGATTGAATAGTGTTGAAAATTTTCAATTTCAAATTAAAGAGACCGAGGCTGAGAGTAGACCCGTCAGTCAAGGTATCTTTGTTGTGAGACATTTTCAATCAAAATCTCCGGCTATGCGTGTTATTCCGGCCAATTTGACTCCTAAGCCGCAGTTGTGCACTAATGATAGTACATCCGTATAGGGTTTTTTTTTTACTCGTTAGTACGTCTGTACTGTTTTTTAACGAAAAAAAGGAACTTATATGCTTTTTTACACATGTATTGTGTTTGTCAATTCACATGTATAATAGGAGTATCATCTATAAGAGCAACTGCAGTGGTGCGATCAAAACCAAAGATCAAAGATCAAAAAAAAGACCAAAATTTGGGTTTAGTCCGTGTTGTGACGCAACGGTACATGATTAAAATTTCATCAGGTGGACTTTAAAAGTCCGCCCCATTTTTTTTTTGTAAAATTTCATCAGGCGGAGTTTAAAAGTCCGCCCCATTTTTTGTAAATTTCATCAGGCGGACTTTAAAAGTCCGCCCCATTAAAATTTCATCAGGCGGACTTTAAAAGTCCGCCCCATTCTTTGTAACTTTCATCAGGCGGACTTTAAAAGTCCGCCTCATTCTTTTTTTTTTTTATTTAATTAAAATTTCATCGGGCGTAATTTAAATCTCCGCCCGTTAACAAGCGTACTTTAAATTTACGCCCAGCAACAAGCGTACTTTAAATTTACGCCCGACTATATTAGAATTTGGGATTTGGTCGCGACCATATTTGGTCTGGAATTTGATCTTTGGTTGGGATTTGATCTTTACTCCGTCCCACTGTGTTACGATCTCATCCCAAATTTTTGATTATACTCGCCCACTGTGGATGCTCTAAGGCTGTAGCTATTTATAAAGAAGAAGAAAAAGAAACAACATCAATTTGAAGTTCAAAAGAATGAAATCAGTACGTTACATCTGTGGAATATTGTGACGAGAGGTTATAGTTCGTGATAGATATACGGGACGGACATGAGTTGATCACAGAAAAAGGAGAGAAAGGAGCGTCTGCGACAACTTTTAGGGGCCGATAATGCTGTTTGCTGTACGGAGCTAGCCACTGGTATTATTCTTGTCGGTCACATGTGTGCATACGACTGCATGCTCAGCTCTCAACTGTTCATTGCATGTTAAAAGCGATAAAGAGGTAAAATCGAGGTTAATTTTGCATGGCAGATTAACTTTCCGAGCTAACTTTCTGATGTACTGTGATATTCTCTGGTTAAGTGGTTAGATATTGCATGATGCATGTAACATGGAAAGATGGAGAGAGAGAAGTTTTCCAACTTTGGAGGCCTAAAAATATCAGTCATGTACTACAGGGGTCCGGTACTAGCAGTCATGATTCAGCATTAGGTGTGTGTGACCAATCATTTGTTTACTTTCTAACCCTACATGCCATCAAATGTGCATGTCTCACCCTCCACACTTTGTTAGATTTGCACCTTGACCTGGCCAGAGCAAATTGACTATGGCGTAATTCATTGAGATATGTCATGATTGATAAAGGGGATACCGCGATTAGCATAAGAGATATGGTTTGAGTGATCTGATGATCAAGATCGGTTTCTATCTTTTGTCTTGTATAGAATGGTATCCCACTAAAACAATTGGTATCAACCTTTAGTAAGCATGGGATATGTTTTGGACTATATTATTGGGGCCGCAAGCCAAATGGTTTAGGAGCTGCACCGGATTATGGTGACTAAAATGTGGATATGGGGACCAAATCCTTGTAAAAGTTCAAAAATACCTCCAATAAATTTTTCTTATTACCTTATTGCCCTTTGATTAACTACTTAATCTAATTAAAAACCAAAAAAATCCGTCGTCTCTACTTATTCTTTCCTCTCCTCCTCTGTTTCTTTCATCACCTTCTTCTTCATTTCGACGACGATTAATCGTCGATTCTAAAAATTCATCGTTGATTAAACTCTTTTTATAAACGATGGTGAAGATAAAGGATAAGGCCAAAAGCAACAAATCAAATCCCAAAGAAACTAGTGAATCAACGAATTCACCACATCTTTCTGAAAATCCACAATCCGTGAATGAAGGTGTTGAACCACATGCTAATACTCCTGATATGACCGTTATAAGGTATGAAAACTCAATTATGTATTTATACATTTGGTTGAGTATTTTGTTCGATTCGAAACGTTTAGGTCTGAAAAATGGTTTATGGAACTGTTAACGGCTGGGAGTTTTAATTTCTCTGCCGTAAATAATAAATATGGTCCCAGCCTTAATATGTTACATATGGTTTAGAAATTTTAGTTTTCTGGCCGTAATTGCTTTTATACATTAAGGTTTTCTTAACCGTGATTCGTCATGTGTTTGAAAGAAAAACAAGCGGTCAGGTTTACGTCTAGGTATTCTTAACCGTGATAGTAAATAACCAAGTCGTAACATATATGTCTTAGTTGTAAGACCTGATACAGCTGGATCGTGTTAAAATTCCTAGTCGTAGGTCTTATTTACAGCTTGGACAACTAAATATTCTAACCGTTTGTATTGTTACGGTTTGGCCGAGTAATCCCAGACGTATTTATAACTTTTTTTTTCCCATTTTCTCTCTTGTTTGTAAATATTTGAACAATATTTTATATATGATTTGTATTGAACTTTGTTAAATGTATCTATTGAACTGAGTAAATGGAAAAACGAAGAAGAGAACACAAGAAGTAACACCTTCTAATGATCTGACTCCGGCCCCTCAGTTACGAAGAACCATCAGATGTCGATAAAAGGAATGCGGGAGGACCTATCATTGGTATTGCAACTGAAGAACGGATGGTTGAACGTGCAATTGTGGTTGTTGAACAACCAAATCTAGAGATTTAGGAAGAAATTTTAGCTGAAGCAAGTGATGTTGCTATTGATAAGGGTAAAGTTGTAGTGGAGGATAAGAAGGAGAAGAAAAAGTATCTAACAAAAGACTCAGCAAGAAAAATCATTAATGTTATGGAATTGTTTCCTCCCAAGAAGAATGGGAGACCTTGGGTGATCCAAGAGATCGATCCTTATTGTTTGGTTACCAATCTCCATTGGATGCAAGGGTTTGTTCAAATGTTCTACAAATTGTTCATAATTGGCCGATGCTCCTGAATAAAGATTAGGATGGCCAAGACCTTGTGAGATAATTAGAATGATATGATGTTCCCCAATAAGAGTAAAAGAGTCTACCCCCACCTCAATTATGGAAAATCAGACCCAGTCGATGAAGAACAAGGTCCTTTTGGAGCTGCCGATGAAAAAGAAGCTCATGTTGAAGGATACGTGGTGGATGTGTCGGACAATTCATTAACGGAATGTGGTCCCAATTGCGGAAAAATCCAACCCATTAATGTGTACAACATCTCGACCAATTATCGGCTCTATAATGTGAAAAGGCGAGGGTACCCAAATATATCTCAAGCTAAAAATTTTCCTTCCTATAAGTCCTTTCTCCGAAAGTGATTGTCTATGGACTGAGTCGAGACAATACAACTAATCGGTTCACACTTCGTGCGATCGTCTATGGATACGAGATCGAGACAATACAACAACGAAATATGTTTACTTGATATAAAGGTTCGGACTTAACCAAACACAATAGGATTGCTTATCAAGTAAATAGGAATTAAAGTTTGTGTAATTTACTTTAATTATAATAAAACAATTATAATACAAAAAATAAAAGTAAATGACACAGCAAGATTTTATTAACGAGGAAACCGCAAATGCAGAAAAACCCCGGGACCTAATCCAGAATTGAATACTCTCAGGATTAAGCCGCTACACAAAATTACACTTAACTTCCTATAGTTGAGACCAAGTAACTAACCCTATAGTTCACCTAGTTCCGTCTGTATTCCCACACCTCCGACTTATGAATAAGTCACGTACTTGGAACAATCCCTTTGGTTCGTATTCCAAACAGTAAAGGAACAAGAAATCTGTTTGGTATCAACTCTATTCAACCAAGTGATATGAGTCGGACAAAGGCTCTTCCGTTTATCTCAACATAAACTCCTTCGTCAGGTCTAGATCTATCTTATGTTCAATCACCCAAAGGTAATCGATTAAGATTAAGCCAACAACACCTTTAATCCAAAGAACCGTGTTGATGCCGATCTACTCAATTAATCAGTCCAATCTACCACAAGGATAAACCGATTATTAATTGGATCCTCTTTTACCCAAACAAGTATTGCGCACACCAAAGATTATAAATCCCAAGTCAGATCTTCAATATCTTCTTTGTCTTCAAATCTTCTTAAATCTTCAATAAAACTTGCACACAATCACTTGAATCTCTTGTGATCAATCACGTACAAAATGGAGTCTGTTAACAATGGATTATCACAAGACCGTCTTTACAACTAACAACAGTCGAAACTCTGAACTAGTTTGAGTGAATCTTATATCAGAAGAGAAGATTCTCAGGAATAAACAGACTAGGTGCAATCAGATTTCAACCACCGTTAGTCAATCAAATCAATCGAAAACAAAGATAAACCGCAATTATCTAGTTTCCCACCAACGGGTCGCGCTAGAGCTTCTCAATCCCAAAGAAGATCTTAAAACGAGCGGCTATAAGAGATTTTACCTAATTAGATTACTCTCTTCTATGATAGGCGGCTACACCAGTAACAAAGACAAAAGAGGAAGTTTGTTGTTACGAAGGATTAGTTTGCTAGAAAGGTAAACTTCGTGTATTTATAAACAAGGAATTTGGACACCAAGGAATTTCCAAAACCGAAAATATTCTCAAGATATTCATAAATGCACAAATTCGGTTTCCATAATTCCTTGAAATGCTCTGTCCAAAAATAACAATCGAAATCTCTCGGAAAATCTAATTAGTAAATGCACATTACTAATTCTGTAATTTTCCTACAAAGTGAAATTAATAACCTTGATTAAAAGATTCTTAACTTACTTATGTTTCGATCCTGGGATTCTCTTCCCTTAGCCGTTAAGGAATATCTTTGAACAATTATAGAAATAAACAGTCACAACACGTGTTCAAAGTTTGTCGACATCTTTACTTTGTAAGTTCTCTTTCACACTTACAACCTTGAAACCGATTTGCCACACTTCCAAACAAGTTTAGAATTGGTTCATCTGACTTTCAAGAACTATGTGATTGATCAAACCAACATTCAATCACAATCATGGGTTTACGGTTCTACCAAAACAAGTTTCGGTTCTACCTCCATGTGAGTACTACGCATAGTCACACTAGATTACCAAAGATTCGTTTGACTAGGTACTATGATCGGTTCCCCACATATATATGGTATCTAACTTATATGTGTTGCACATGTCCATAGGATCAGTTCCCATTTCTGCTATAAACCTTGTTGCACCCCGTACAAGGATCGGTTCCCCTTGATGTACTGCACCCCTTACAAGGATCGGTTCTCTTTCCCTTACTAGGATCGGTTCCCTTTCCCTTACTAGGATCGGTTCCCTTTCCCTTACAAGGATCGGTTCCCATTCCCTTACTAGGATCGGTTCCCTTTCCCCAAGGCAAACATAATCCAATCATACCACAGGTGATTACTTAAGATTGGTTTTACTAATAAAAGTTAAAGCAATACAAAAGTCAGGACTCTGTGAATAGTTCTACCAAGAACACAACAAGTTGTGAGCGGTTATACTCTATCACACATATTGGTTGTTCATAAGATATGCAATGAATAACAAAACCAATAACTCCTAGCAATTTCCTTTTCGGTCCACAAACAAGTTTATGAACTTACTTCCTTAGAACACATGTAAACATTGTTCCCTAGGATGAAATCCTCACCTCATACCCATACATAATCACAATAGCATTCAAATGATTATGGCGATGTCTTATCTATAAAGTTTAATGGTTAAACAATAAACCTCGTATTGTATTCCTTAATACTATGTCTATCTAGAGTTCATATATGCTTCGCAGTTATGTTTTCAATATGCACGACTTGAATGATACGTTAGGGAATGAAACAGTTCAAGTCAAATATCACTAACCTCAAGTGGAAGGATGATTGTTGTCGTTGTAGATCCTTGCTTCTTCACATCTTCAAGACTTCGCAATACTTGTAATGTCTCATATCCTAATGCTTTCAATGTAACCTATACGAAGTTTAACTCTAGTACATAATCAAGCGACTCTTAACATGAGTTTTTGATTCACTAAAATATGACAACCAAACTTGACATACCAACGCTTGGTGGGTTCAACCGAGCAATGCTCTAACATAATGTATTTGAACCATTTGTTGTATTCTCCTTCGTCACAAGGGGTAAATAATATGTCATACCTTCTTCAAACTTTTCTCTTCGGTCTTGCGTATTCCGATCCAAAGACGGTGTCTAAAAATCGAGGCCTTGTTGGATTTTTAACTGCACCAACTAACTGTCCAACACATCTTTCCCCAAAATAATAAATATCGAGGTTCATGACAAGATTTTATAACACAAGTCACCGGATTGAAATGTCTTTCATCCTTTAGGCATCCTCATGACTCATCTCCTCAAACTTCTCATACGATATCCAGATAACAAAATCTTTGTTTCTAATAATGTTCTGGTATCTCCACACATATATATTAATCGCCTCCGCAATATTTTGCTTTTTAACCTAGTTACCGCCATCATACCTTATTATAATTAAGAAATATCATTTGTTGTAGTTTTTAAAGTTGGTAGACTGATGCGTGTCGTGAGTGCAACAAATTAAATCACTTATTTCCACGCAATTAACTGGTAATATAATGGAAGCAAGGATCGTTTCCGCAAAGAGAGCGGATTTTTCAGTTGTCAAATATCACAAATGGGGGGTTTTCTTTATAGTTTGAATATAAAGCAAAGTAAATAATAAAGCAATTAATTAAGATGTAATCAAGGATGAAAAGTATGATCGAGGAATCTTTCTTCGTTACTAAACAATAATTGAAGTAATATATTCATCTATTCATCATAAATCATAGATTATCACCAACCATAGAGTAACATATACGCTCAGCTATCCCCAAGACTCCTCATATCACCGAGTAACATGTACGCTTAGCTATCGGATTATATCCGTTGGATCCACCTTGAGGTACGCTTACAAGATTTAACTCAATCGAGTGCTTAGGGGTTTATGAATCTAGGTTTGGTTCTAACAGTTAAACTCGATATGATCGGTTCACTTACTAGTGTTGTTTTTACACGGGATTGCTCCATAGATTCCCTCTACAAGGTCTCACGTTTTCTACTTGTGTAAGAGTTATTCAACAATTACGGATATCCTAACTCGTTACCACCAGTGGATCAATAAGGATCAGTTTAGTAGGCCTCCTAAATCAATCAGAAACATTCGTCACAACAGAAACAAACGATGATCATATGAAGACAACAAAATAGATTCATATATTAAATCAAATCTTGTTTAGAACTTAGAATTCATCCTTAATCAAATACAAGTTTATCTACCCATGGATTTAGTAAAACCCAAGATATACATATGATGAAATCAAAGAGAAATAGATTCGGTAATAGAAGAACCCAAAATCCTAGCTTTCGATCCTTGTCTTCTTGTCTCCACTTCGGATCTTCTTGAAACGTCTGTCTGGACTCCCTTGGAAAGTATTTTGAAGTCTCCTTAAATATGTCTAAGAATAATAAGGTTGGGGAATACTTCGTAACTAAGAAATCCAATTTTGGCAAGTATTTTCGTCACTTATTGGAGGTAGGGATCGGTCATACCCTATTCCCCGACATAGATAGGGATTGGTCCCTGCTTCATCCCAAACTGTTTTGCCCATAACCATTGCATACGAAAATGGAATGTATTTATTGTTTTTGAGTTCTTTTCGTTTCTTCATTCTCTACAACATAAAGTTGAATACCCCTGAATTTGGTCGAGTTCATTCTGGTCCTTAGTCTACACTCACGCTTATGTCCGTTTCAGCATTCTTTTTGTTCCTTTTGGATGATTCTACCTAAATAAGACAAACAAAAGAAAAAAAATAGTAGTACAAGGTGTTGATGGTGGATTTTCGAGAAAGGCTAAAATCGCTAAATCATAATTTTACATATTTCTGACACGCCTTCAGACACGTATGTGAAATTCACGAACAACCTCTGACTGAGCGTCCACCCTCTCAGAGATCACAATTTTGCATATTTCAGACACAGCTTCAGACCCGTATGTGAAATTCACGAACAATCTCTGACAGAGCGTACACCCTCTCACAGCTCTGTATGAATATATTGACAACACGAACCCATGATTGAAAATCACGCGCTTATAGAAAGGCACGCATAGCAATTTTCTACCATAAGTAATTCGAGCCATCGAAGACTGGAGGTACGTTTATAGAGATAGCACTTCTGTCCATAGAGTCATATTTCTACAAACACAGACTTCTGAGGTCTTAGCGTGTTTGCCTACTCTGATACCAATTGAAAAAGAGGGGGTATAACGACCACACCCAATAAATCGTTTGAATATTTGTATGGATTAAACTCCAATATAATTCCGAGAGCACCAACTTGAAAGTGAGACTCAATCAAGAAATATATCAAAGATATTTATCTCTTTCTCAATACCATCAGCAAATCGAACAGATAGAAATCTGTGAGCCTGGTCGATCTGAGAAATACGTTACTCGTAAAGCCTCCCGACTGAGGTTTTAGACACTTCGCATATTTCATCAACACTTCTACATAGAATTGAAATGATTGGACGACTCTTAGACATATTGCATGCTAGCATAGAGCGCTAACGTCTTCAGGATGTCACATTGTTCCCTGACTATGCACAATCAATATTCAGAACGAGTATGACACCTCTATCATCTCATACCTCGATTCTCGAATAAACATAATGCTCCTAGACATATTGCATGGTAGTATAGAGCAATTCACAGATTAAATTATAGCGCAACATTCATTCCTAGAAAAATAATCTACCCTATCTCATTACTCTGTTTCATGGCTTATTCCCTACTGAATTCCATGAATTAGTAATATATAATCAATCTATCTTATTACTCTGTTTCACGGCTTATTCCCGACTGAATTCCATGAATTAGTTATAAATATTCCTTGTTCGGGCATCTGGGCCACCACCGAGTAATCCCTGAGAAAATAGTGCGAGTGTACTTAACAGTAATGCACAAACGAGCACCCAAATGCATAAACGACCGTTCAAAAATATAGATGAACGAGGAAACCTATGTGAAACAAGGAAGAAATAATAATAATAATAACAAAGAACGGGCCCCTAGTTCAGCTAGTCATCTCCGTTTCCCAAAGTTTGATGCGCTTCAGGAGATCCCAGGTTCGAGCCCCCAATGACGTAATATTGCAGGAATTAACGTGGAAGGTAGAGTTATCTTGCACCCCTTGTGACACAATCTCAGCCTCCCAATCCGCTTCGGTTCCCTTGGCTAGTTTACCCATGAGGCTCGCTGGTAGGCTAGCATAGCAGCCCGTTCAATTAATTTAGTAGTATGTTGTTGGGGCTTAGCTTGTTAGGCTTCCAACTAGTTAATGTAATACTCTTTATCCAATAATAATAATTTATTGAACTAATAAATATTAATAATAACAATAATAATAGAGAGGCGTACGGGACCGGGCCTACTGGACGGCCAGTCATGACGCCGTGGCTAATTCATGCCTCCCTTTTTATTTTTTATCTTATTTTATTATTTTCCTTATATCATGAAAACTCCCTCGTTTGAGCAAAACTCCTAGCTTTTTTCACATTTCCTCACACGATAAAAAATAATAATTTAAAATAGGAAAGAGTGTCAAGGGACCGGGCCTACTAGCCAGCCGACCATGTCCTAGCCGTGGTCGGTCCCACACTTTCCTAAATCCTTATTTTATTATTATTTCTTCCCTCGTTTCATGAAACTCCTTCGTTTGAGCAAAAACCCTGGTTTTTCCACATTTCTCA
This sequence comes from Papaver somniferum, assembly GCF_003573695.1. Taxonomy (NCBI): domain Eukaryota; kingdom Viridiplantae; phylum Streptophyta; class Magnoliopsida; order Ranunculales; family Papaveraceae; genus Papaver; species Papaver somniferum. The sequence goes on from NC_039365.1 coordinate 26,043,316, forward strand.
AATATTGCTCAAACTATCAAAGCCAAAAGTCAAATGGTCACACGACCATCCGGGCTTCTCACGAAAAATATTAAAATATCATTTATTTTAATATTCCCAAAATATTGGTCGCATGAGCAAAGTTCTACTTGCCCATTCAAGAAAAATAGAGAGTTTCAGTTAAGATCAAACTCTTCTGAAAATCCAAAATATTGCTCAAACGCGCACCAAAAAATATCAAAATTCTCAGAATTGAGTCACGGAAAATATGGTGACACGGGCATTCCACCTTGACCGGCCAAGGTCGGCCCCTTGGCTCACAGATGCCGGTCCCACATTCTATCACGATTTTGACCTTATTGATATTCCATAATTCATATTGGGTTCAAAATCTTTTCAAACGACTTGGAATTTGATCAATAAACCATCAGTTGGTCCCACGACCACCAAGGCTAGTTTCATACCCTTTGGTCGGTCCCTCTCTCTCAATAATTAGATTTTACCACCTAATGCTCATACGAGCACTATTTTAATAATGATTGAACGATCATTTAATCATCTTTTCACCAACTGGTCTACAAAGGACTTTGGTGCACGCTCATTCGAGCACCTGGGTGCTACATGGTCGGCCATCATCCCATTTATCCGGTCCCTTTCTCGCTCATTGGTTGATTTTAAGTAAAACATCAATTGATCAACAATCGACCAAAATTAGGGTTTCAAATCAAATGCTCTGCAAAGCATAATTCTGAACACGTTCAAACCCTAATATTTTTATGTTGATCCAGCAATCAACATTTTAATTAATAATATTCGGTCTAGATGCCAGTATTTTAATTATATTATTTGGTCCCGCTACCAATAATTCATTAATCGAGCAATATTCGCTCAAGCTAGCAATATTTTCTCAATCGAGCAATATTTGACCAAACTATCAATATTTGCTCAATAGAGCAATACTTGCTCAAATTAGTAATACTTGCTATCAATAATTAAATGCTCGACCGAGCAGTAATTCTCATATTGATCCAGCAATCAATATTCTGATTTATATTAATGTTTGGTCCTGTTACCAACATTTTTTGCTCGACTGAGCAACATGGTTCGGATGGATGACCATCCAATATTTCTGATTCTTGCTTTGTCATTTGATGACTCATGATATATTAGATCAGAAATGAGCATTCTATATAATTCAGCAATATCTTTGATTTCCTGTCGAGTACTCGACACTTCAAAATAAGTCCTTGATCGAGCAATCTCATCGGACACTCGATCCAAATATCATTATTACTTTGACTGGTAAAATAATATATCACAGTTCATCAAGACTCAACGTCTTTCCATTATTGTGTCCCAGCAGACACCTTATGATCAATCCATGAGTGTCAGAGCGTACCACATTCGTTTATTATGCTCGACTCATTAAGTCTAAGGCTCATCGTATAGTCAAGTCAACAACTGACTAATTAAATACATATCTTCCTTGCAGACTCCACATTCGTGACATCAATCACGTCACATGGGGGATAATCACTAGGGTTTTGGTCTGGCGGTCTATGGCACGTATGTTCACCCACGATGAGAAATGCGAGTAAGTTGTGCAAACGGTTGAGGAAGTTAGCAAAGTAGTGGATGGACGATCAACCAAGTCTCGGCACAACATGAGTCTGGTTTACCCGCGATGTCCCACTTTCCAACTCTTTCACTCCAGCAACCGTCACACTTACTGGGATCAATGTGCCTAATATTCTTGCAATATAAATAAGTCTCTGAATCCATGATTGAATAACCAACAACCAAGAATCATCGTCTAACCAAGAATTCTCATCTGAACAGTAACTCTCAACAGAGCAGAATTCACTCAATCGATCAGAACTTATTTTTCATCTGAACTCAACAGTTCACCAACTTGAAAAAAATACCCAACACATACACAATCCTTGATCATCATTGATCTAACACACTTCTAATCTTCCCTTATACATATCGACCCTCATCCCTCTTATGACCGAATTGATTCTGCAACGTCCATTATCTTGGTTTAGGCCGGAGTCCTACAGATTGATCTCTCAAACTCAAAGCACTCCCGCGCAGTGCATCTGTTTGAAAAAGGTTTAAGCAATTTGCTCGGTCGAGGAGTCTCCATCCACACGGTCGTCTCTTCATTTTCCTAAAAAACCAATAAATCGTTTTGCCCCATCAACATATAGGCGACCACGGTGGGAGATTAATCTCTCGGTTGCAATCTCAATTCGTCAAAATGGTTGATCTTAGGTCAGGTTCAATTACAAATCCTAACCCTAACCCAAACATTGCTAGCACTTGCAATAATGGTGGTACTCCAGTCATTCTTCCCGCTTCTAACAGCGGCTCTACTGATACTACTCCTCAAACCAACAATACTGGTGTCGATGCTAAACCAACACCGGTACAAGCAACAATCCTCTCTTCGGCCGAGCTCTTGAAGAAATCAGAGAAGATCCACCTACCATAGCTGATATCATGAAGGTTCAGGAAGTTCTCACCAAGAATCATACAGATATGGATGCAACACAGAAAGAGTTGTGCGCTTACCTCAAGACTCTCATAGAAAGACTGTCGTCTGAGAAAACTCATCCCCATTCACAGAAAAGAAAAGCTAAGGAAACATCCTCAACTGCTGATCCTGAAACCTCCTCAATCCACATCCTGGAAAATAATGAAGTCCGCAATGCTGCAGATAACCCACCGCCAAAGGAACCATCAAGTTTCATCATTCGTGAAGCTTTGGAGCGCATTGTGGAGGATCGTGGAAAAGACAAGATATCATTTGCTATACAGAAAGTTCCTCTTCTGAAGGTTTATACTTCTACAATGTTCAAGCTTTATGATGGAACGAGCAATGCTCGGGAATATGTTTCTCGATTTTTGGAAAAGTTGGGCGAACATGAGCACAACCATGTTGTTCGTCTGAAGGAATTTTCAAAGTCTCTGACAGGCATAACATACACCTGGTACAATAACATCGTGCTAGGAAGCATCATCAGTTGGGAAGAAATGATTAATGCTCTATGTCGAAAATACTTCTTCGTTTCGGAACAAGTTACACTCTCTGATCTAGGAAGGATGTTTCAGAGTAACAATGAACATCTCAATGATTACCTGAAAAGGTTCAGAGTCCAAGATTTGGATTGTCATGATCCTAATGTCACAGAGCAACAACTTGTAGACTTGTGCATCAACGGAATGATCCCGGTCTACATAACTTTATTGGAAAATATTCGATTTCGGACCTTCTCGGAGCTTCATGAAGCGGCGAAGCGATCAACAACTACCTCTCCTGCTTTACAAGAAAGAAACAAAGGTCGAGGAACCTCGTAGTAGCTGACGCCTACTCAACAAACAATACAATCTCCGACCTTCCGCAAATGTTGTTGCTGAAGAGATTAAAAGGAAAGCCGAGGCACAGAAAAAGAACGCTTCTCTAACATCCTAGGCTCCTCCAGAAGCGTAAAGAAATGGTAACCAATGCTGCAGAAACCTCGACCCAGTATCAACAAACGAGGAAATGATCAGACAGACTCAAACTTTCCTCTTTTTATTGAAGAAGTGATCGAGTTACTGGAAGTCTGGATTCAAGATGGTGCAATCAAATTTCCATTCATCGGGAGAGATCCATTTGAAGAAAAAAATGGAGAATCCCAGGTACTGTCACATGCATAGTTTCATCGATCATCCAACAAGTGACTGCAATGTTTTGAAACGCATCTTCAAAGAGAAGGTTAATCCAAGAGAGATTCAACTGGGGACTAAAGGAGTACACAGGACCCTATCCCAATCAGGACCTTCACTCTCTTTGAACAACCTGTAAAAGAGGAAGTTCAATCCTTGGTCGAACATATATGTGAATTGCTCTATTTGTCGAAGGCACAAAGGAGAGACATGTTCACAGCAAGGATCATATAACCAAACTCTATTTAGTTTATCAATTCTAGTTAGCTTGGACAACATGTCCGCTATTTAATTCTTCTCTTTTTACACGTAATTACAGCGCCAAGGGCTGAATGACTGAAAAAAATCTTAATGTCTCTAATAAGATTATGTAATCTCCAATCTATGTTGTAAACATCATTGTTGACAGCATCGACCACAAGCTTTCAGTCCAGTTGAAAATATACTTCCTGCATATCCATGTCCTTTGCCCACTTTACTGCCTCCTATAAACAACTGCACTCTGCATGCTCCGGTCCTGAAGATTCAGCTAGATAGATGCACTTTGATCCTTTGTGATGACCTGTAAAATCACGAATTATGAGTCATATGCCACCAGAGTTACTAAGGTAAGAGCCATCAGAATTAATAGTAAAAGCCCCATTAGGAGGAGGAGAGCAATGCAAATTTTGTATGTTTTGCCTATTAGTGTTGATAGGATTTTTACGCGACATCTCAGTATAATCAGATAAGAACTTCCTGTATTTTGGAATAATGATATCTGGAGTGGCTGGAAAATCTTTAAAGACATTCTCGCATCTCTGAGACCAAGCAACTAGTGCTATTCTGCAGATATTATCTTCATTGATATGACCAGCTTGGAGATTATCAAAGAGACTGCATATCCAGTCGACAAGACTGATGTTATCTGGAGTATGAATACCTAGACAACAAACCAGACAAGTTTTACCAGAGAGCATTCGAGAATACAGTGAGAAGCAGTTTCAATCCCCTGGGTACAGAATGGACAACCGTAATCACCATTTTGAATGACGTAAGTGAGCTTATCTCTTGTTGGTAGAGTGTTCTTCACACACTTCCATAAAAATTGATTAATCCTTGGGTGAACAGGTAACTTCCATAATCTTTTAAAAGTACTCTTCATCCTAGGAGAGACGATTGCATTGGAATTTTGCTCTTCATACATCTTTTTATAAGCAGATTTCACTGTGAATTGACCATTCCTTTCTAAAGTCCACACCATCGTATCTTCATAATGAGGATAGATTGGCATTCTGAGAATCAGTCTTGCTATATGGTCTTCAAAAAGAGCGAGAATTAAACCAGAATTCCAACTTGTAGAATTAGGAGAAAACAGTTGATATACATACTTGTAATGTTAAAAGCATTGGTGACACCAAGTTTGGGAATAGGAGGATCATGAAGCCCTTGCACCCAGTTATGTTTCCAAGTGAGTATCTTACGACCATTCCCAATACTCCAAGCATTGTATTTTGTTAGTGAAGTTCAACTTAGAACTGATGCTTGCCCAGGACCAAGTGGAGGATGAACTTTTTTTGATATTGAAATTATCACCATCTGGGAAATACTTAGCTTGCAGAGACTTCGAACAAATTGAGCTCTGCTCAGTACATAATCTCTATGCTGACTTTGCGTTAAACAAATTGAGGTGTGATCAGTACATAATCTCCATTCTATGGATATCTTATTTTCCAAGTTTGAGACTTAGAATTATTTTAGGAATATGAGTTATATTGTCTTCTCTATAAATAGAAAAGTCCTATATATTAATCATAAATACATTATTATCAATCAAAATTGAGTTTTCTCTACAACTATCCTACTTTTACTTGCAATTTCTCTATTCACGCTTCCGTTCTGCGTTAGGTGAGAACAAACAAAAATTAGTAGCAGCGTGAAATGCTACAGTCCAATAAGTTTTCATCTCTTCCTCTTGGCTGCAGAAGCAGCTGCAGCACTACCGCCGCTATTTCGACTGCCTTTCTTTCTCTTTCTTGATTTGCTAGCAGGAGCTTTCTTTGCACTTGACTTACCATTTTTCTTTAGATCAAGCTGTACTTGGATTCCTGATAATGTTGTCGCATTTAATATTTAGTCGAAAAATACCGAGAGGAAAAAACCTCCAAGCTGACAATGTACTTTTTCCTTTGAAAATGATGAAGACGGGATATTTAAATTTACCCATCGTTCTTGCTGTTACTTTGGAGATCCAGCTGCAGCTTTTTCTCACCATTATCAGGTCCATCTGAAAAAAGTACAAAACATATCAGCCTTGTTGTAAAGTTCACTTGCGACAACATGAGACAAGTCCACCCTTGCTATTAATAAACAAAAGGTTCACCTGAATGCAGGAGGTAGAGGTCAAAGACTCAAACATATTCCTCTCCAATGCAGGAGGTAGAGGTCAAAGACTCAAACATAGATATTGACAAGATGCCCAGTCGACCTGATCAGGAGTATAAATGCAACTATCTTTTGAGATGGGTAATTTTAGCCTTGACTTTACCCTCATTTTATTGATAATATTCAGGGTAGTGTCAATAGTTCAATCTTATAGGAAGAGCCTAACTAGAGGCCCTTCCTTTCACAAGCTCTATAAAAACTTAGTCCAAATCTGTTTTTCCAGGACAAATTTCAAATGGCATGCACTTTGTGGGTGCGCACAATCTAGTTGTGCATGTAGGATATCAAAACTGACCTTCCACACCATTCAAGGCCGATAAGGTCTCAGAGTTTCCAATTTCCAACCTGGTGGAAACCTTTTGTTGTCATTTTACTATCGCCAAAGGTCTTGGATCAACCACTAGAAATGAGCTACCCATTCATAGAAAAACTTACCTGTGTCTTCAGTATCTGAAGCATTTTCCTCTTCACTTTCTCCTAGCATGTCACCGTTCTCTTCTTTCAGACCACCACTATCAACAGGCTCCAGCATCACTGCAATACGTTTCTTTGGAACCTTCTTAGTTCCTGGAAGCATAATTAGACGAGCTGATCGTATAATGCGTGAGCTGCTTCCTTGCTTATATGCCTGTCAGTGCAGCTTTAACAGCTGGCTGTATTCCCTCTTGTGGATTTGGGTGCTTCTGTTACATATAACACAATCACGAAACAGTTGGGGCATTTGACAAGAGAATATATATGATATACCATACCACACAAGGATCTGCAGAGGCACCTTGAATTGTGATAACTCCATGATTGACTCATAGTCCTCCTGACTTATTGAGTAAGCATCCATGAATTCCACAACCTTCTGAACTGCTTCATCCTGACAATAAAGTGCAAACACGTAAATAAATCTGCTTGCCCCAGCTTTCAGCCTTTACAGTGTATGAGATTAGTACGGCATCTACCTTAGGCAGCGACCTAAGCGGATCAGTTAAGTGTTTCCGAATAAGAGGGAAGTAATCTACTCGCAACGTTTCCCTGCAGCATTTTAAAGAGTAGAAACTAAGCAACTGGCAAGGGCAAGGAACGCAAAGAAGAATCAGCCAACTTAATTTCTTATCTATAGAAAGAATGACGTGTGTATGCAGTTGTTGGCCCCCGAAGCTCACTACATATGAACACTCAGGTTTGACCAACCCAACCAAGGGGTAACAGAAAACAATGTCAAGTTCACTGCCATGGGGATCTGTTTACAGCTTATAACAAATCTTTGGCAAATTATTATTCCCAAGTATTCTGTAGAAGGCCGAATGCTGGTTAACTAAGTCATTTATTGTTCATGAATATAAATGAGGATCTTGGAATTTTAACCAAATGCAAGGGTTCGGCAAGTTGTTTGATAACAAACAACCATAACCAAAATCGATGACATATTGAAAGAGTGTTCGCTGAGTACTGGGAAACCTGCAGAAGATGATACCAATAACCTGGGTTTGAAACTCGTCAGCATCGGGGTGGTGGGCTAGCTACTTGGGTTTGTAGGTAGTAAACTTCTTCTTATCAAAGAGGTTCAGATTTTACATAACCTTTGGGCTTTAAGCCTTAAAAAATAGAAGAAAAAAATTACTGGCAAACCTGTGTGAGATGGACTCTCGAGAAGCAAGAAGATGAACATGCACATCCTCTAAAAGCCTCATATTCTTTCCCATCGTCGAGTTTTCCCCAGCCACCCACCAAATCTATTGACATTGCGCTCCCCCTACCAACACAAATGTTTCTAAGCATCAATGATACATATAAACCCAGATAGAGGACATTAGAAATATTTGGATTCAGACTATTTTCATCCATGAATTCAGCACCAAATCCAAGTTTCCTTGGACAAAGAAATTTTTTCCTGATAAGCAAAGACATTAGAAACAAAAGAGTTTTAAGGATCAAGAGGAGTTGCTGAATAATTTATTCCTCCATATAAGGCCCTCAAGGTCAAGGATGTTATGAGATGTTCCAATCACCATTTCACTGCATTTCCAAAGAATAAATTACAACATCATGCCTATTCAGAATCCAAACGAAGGATTCATGGCCTTCTTGCATGCGAGAACAGATTTCTTCAACTTTTCTCACCTAACCTGCCCATATACGCATAGGAATGCAATTTTTAGGTTCCATTTTATATGATGGATTGACATTGGAGGGAAGCTTCGGCAGAGGTTGTAGTGAACACCTCCAATAATCCATAAACTTTTTTTCTCCTTTCCCATGTACAGCTTTGGATAGTGTCTATTCACTACACTACTATCACGACCAAATACGAAAATGGCTTTATCAAGTTTAAGAGCAGGCAAAGTTCCACTAAGCAGTTTCAAATTTGTAACACAGGAGAAGCAATACCTGTTCAAAGACCTCCCCTCGCCCGTGCAACAAAGCTGCGCTGGTACACACACAAAAAAAACAAAAACTAATGAGAACTTGTATAAGGTGAATAAAAATCTCACTAAATGATCCCTATTTTCGGTTGCAGAGTTGAGGCTACTTACGGAATTATACTTGACCCAAGTAAACTAGTTTGAAAGTGCTGCCACTGTTGGTATCTCCGAATCTGTACATTTACAATGTCCCCATTTCCAATAGATTCTGCGGCACACGCAATCATGTTCATTCTCTTTGTTCCATCCTCATCCTTACCAACAGCACTTGGTCGAAAATTAAGGTAGTTCTCCTGATAATAAAAAACATTATGATATCCTTGCAGTAAAAAGCCAAAGATATAAATTCATGAAAATATATAAAAGCATTACTATAACTCTCGGAAATATCAGTGTGAAACAGTTTAATTAAATTAAAAATAATTCCGACAAGATATCATCTTTTAACACTAAGATTAAGGGACATCACACCAGAGTTCAACACTTCCTAAGGTTGGAAAAGAAAAAATTATACGCACAATTTTTAGGAAATGTAATGCCCTACACTACGATTTTGAAGCCAAGTGCAGCAACTTGTACTAATCTTTATAGTCAAAACTGAATCTCACATGTAGCAGGCCAAAGGTGAAAAATAGTTGAAACTGTGCAAATAAACACAATGGAAAACCTGTATCAGAAGAGGAACAAGGTCTGCATCGCTCATGCACAAGTCAACCCTCTCATCCATTCTCAATTTTCCACCATTAAAATCAAACAGCCTGCATGCCAAATGGAAAATGTCAGCACGGCCATAAAATATCAGATAGATCAACTCATCCACTAAACACAGCTTTAGTATTTACGCAGTTTGTCATATGCAAAAAAAAACAGCCAAAATGTAACATCAATAATCATATGGACAGTAGAAGCCGAAGTGTAACATCAAATTATGATATAAACAAAAGAAGCCCTGATACATACATGCTTACAGTTGACTTAATTCATAACAGATGAATGCCAGAACAAAATTGGGAAATCAACTGAACTGGGTCTTTTATAGAAGGCTATCATGTCGCAACTTGAATTATGAAACTATTTTAAAACAAACATAATTTAAAGGAGGACTCTACATGGTCTTGGAGGAGTATAAGTTCAGTGTTTGAATTCATAAAGAAGTTCAGTTTTTGGTCAGTGGGTAATGGGAAACAAATATTCATCTGGAGTGATAAATGGATATTACATAAAGAAAGCCCCCGCAACCCTAGCTCGTATACTTATGTATCTGAGCTTATTGATAATAACAGTAAGAGTTGGAAACATGATCTGGTAATCACCCTCTTCGATCATGAGACAGAACAGAAGATCTTAAACATGTGAACGCTTACAAAAAGTGGATGCTTCACGGTCGAATCTGTGTACCATGCTCTATACAACATTAAGTATCATGGCAGTCATAACTCGCATCAGTCGGAACCAAACAGCATCTGGAGATCGGTGTGGAAAATTGATTCTATTCCTAGAGTCAGACTATTTGTACGGAAGTGTGAAAGATAGAGTCCCTTCAAAGGAGAGACTAAATAGAAGAATATTGTCTGTATAAGGTGCAAGAGTGCAGTTGAGACTACTAAGCATATTCTTATTGAATGTCCTTATGCAAGAGCAGTCTGGTGTAGTGCAGGTTACAGATGGGAAGGAGTTCAGTGGGCTTCTCCTAAGGACTGGATCTCATCATGGTTTGACAGTTCTGACACTGCTACCATAGCTAAGATGGCTATCATTAGCTGGTTTTTATGGAAGGAAAGATGCTGTTTGGTTATCAGCAGCCAGTACTCAACCCCACAGCAAACCATCCAGGCTATAAACTGTTATGTACACAGTTCAATACCTGCTCAGAAGCTGTTAAAAGTTTGTGTCTCAATGGCTGACAATTCTAAATGGATTCCACCTGGAAGAGATTTTGTTAAACTAAATACTGACTCTTCATTCTGTCATTTAACCGAGGCTGGTGGATATGGTCTAATATTTAGGGATTTTGCAGGAGAAGCAAGTGTTCCATGGGAGCTTAGAGGCATTGTGGAAGATATTATTTTTCCTTTAGTTAATTTTGAGCATTGGTCTTGTATGCACACGAATAGTCTAGCAAATAAGTGTGCTGATAAATTAGCGAAATATGCTCGTAAAGAGAACAAATCATGCAGTTGGATAGGTATTCCCCCCTAGCTTCTTGTTAAACTCTATTGCGCATGATTGTGCCTAGTTAATAAAAAGTTTGTCTGCATCAAATACATATATATAAACAAGGAGAAACTTGTTTGCTGCCAAGCACCAACGTAAAAAACTGGAAAACTACAATCTGGAAAATTACTAGAAAGTAGCATAACAAAAACAAACCAACTGGGAATAGCCCAGTTGGCCAGGGGTTGAACTCTCATGTTAGAGGTTCGACTCCTGCGCTGTCCGTATCGAGAGGGGAAAAAAACGAATAGTCAGACAGCGAAACACCAATGAAACAGTATCCCATTACCTAATTAAGAAACAGAAAGAAGGTGGGAATTAAGACATACTTGGCAACAGCAGTAAACAGTGAAATATCCTCATCCTTCACTACTAAGAAGGCGTTGCCTTACATCATCATACTGAATAACAGACATTGAGAGGCTCATGTACTGCAACTGATTAAGTGCCATACGCATATCTCCATTAACTCTATCTGCAAGTTCCTCAAGAGCGGTCTATTTATGTAAAAAAGTGATCAGTGGTTGTTTTTTAGTTTGACAAAAAAAAAACAGTAAATAAAGAAATCATATTGCTGCGAAATTTGTTGACAATAATTTCAGGAAAAACAGAGATTCCAACAAGCAAGTTTAGTTACATATGTACCCCATCAACCTTGACACCTTCTGTAGTTGCAACTTGCATTAACCTCTTTGCCATCTTCATCCATTTGAAATAATGTCACTGTCAGCATATTCACATTTAAATTTTATAGAAAATTATAGGAGGCAATCATGATACCATAATAGATTGTACCATAATGGCAACTATCAAAAAGCTCATTGGTTCATTCATCAAGGGTTGCAGAGAGTTGCAGAGAGAAATGATGTCACAATTTTAGGCAAATTAACGAAAAAATAATTAAGGTCAGGTTTATCCAGGGTGGTTAGACCTGTTGTTTTGTTGGTTTCCTACAGTCGAGAAGCAAACAGTAGTTGAGAAGACTTTTCAGTTTCTGACTATGACGTTCATGCAAAATACAGATGATCGGGATTTTGGAAAATTTGATGCTGGCAATAAGGTCAGCCACCCCGCGGTCCCGCCCCTATCTCTGGAGGACATGCCATCAACTTCATCCATAATCAACACAGTCTTTTGTTGTTTTGACCTGCTAGATCAATTTACATGGTTAAATCTTTGTTTCTTCCAAGTAAGCGCACATGGAAATTTGGTATTTGCTGAAAAAGACCAACCGTTCCATCTTGACACTCAAAGATTCATTGCTGACAAGTTCTTTTATAGAGTTTGCCATGCTTCCACCAATTCCTTTAAGAATTTTCGAATTAGCTTTTCCCCGGCTGACACTAGCATTGACCTATAATACATAAACGAGGTGCAGAATAAATTAGGAATACAGAAGTGGGAGCATTAGGAATGAATTCAACATTCACGTGCTGAACAAGATAATATTGGAGGATACATCATGAATACAGAACCTCTATGCCCTGGAAACCAAGCATCTGGCTAACCAATTTTGCTGATGTACTCTTTCCAGTGCCAGGTGATCCACTTATCAGTACGGCTTTTTTAACTCCATTGTCATTCTGTTTTTTCCCCTTTCCCTGCTGCCCAGTATGTAGAAAGTGATCGTTCCAATGGGACAACCACTCGTGAAGTTGCTTAACCTACATATGACATAAAAGGGGGAGAATTCTCAAGGAATTATCCCTCATCCAAAAGAGGAAAATATGTGCATGCCAAACAAAAAAATGAAGAAGTAAAAAGAGAAGAAATCAATGTCCATGAACTGACAGTTATAAACATACAAGTAACTGGTTGCCCAAAATATCATTGGGAGTCTTCGTTTGTACTTTTCTGGCCATGTTAGCGAGGAATTACCACAAGCTTGGCAGGAGAAACACCTTAAGCCGAACATTTTGGTGGGGTTTTCTTTTCCAAAGAGGGCGAGACTTCATTACCTGGAGTAGCCCAGTCATTAAGGACAAAAATAATATAATGTTATGTACCTTACGCTCACCAGGTGAAGTAGTGAAATAAACTGACAGTCTGATAACTTATTATACCTTTTACTACTTTCAGAGGGCTTCCTTTTGGTTGCGAGGTAGCACCCTTGTCTTTAGTATTTTTTAAATCTTGTGGGGGTGTTTTCGTGGGTTTTGATTTATGGATCAGGGCGAACAATCCATCCTCAGTTAAGAATGCAGTGCTGCAAAAAAAGAAAAGAATCAGAGAGAAGGTAAAGCAATTGCACCCGATATTTAAACAACAAAAGAGGAAACAACAAACCCTAGCTCTTTGGCTATTTCTGATTTCCGCCCCTCAATATCTTCATCAGCAAGAAGATAATTCTGCAACCAGACAACGAAAATCAGAAATAGAAAAATTGATGAAACCTAGAGCAGGAAAGACATCTATAAGACTGACCGTTTTTTTACTGACAGATCCAGTAACTCGACCTCCATGGCGCTTAATCAAGTCTTCTGCTTCTTCCCGTTCCAAACTAGAAGAAAGTCCAAAGTAATTTGTAATTTTCTGATATCAAATTGCTAAAAGACACAGGGTACCAACCGATAAGGACAAATAGAACAAAGGCTAAATTGCTAAATTGTAATCTTCTGTAACCAAAGGCTAAAACAAATAGACAACAGATAAGGACAACAAATAAGCGATATGAAGAACGGATTATTAGGCTTTCAAATATTTCTAAATTTTAGTCCTAATAACAGCCATTTTAAGCTGCTGTCGCGAGTTACCTTTCAAGGGTTCCGCTAATAACAAAAGTTTTACCAACTAAACAATCAGGCACGCCCTCTGGGACTTCCTGAAACACAAGAAGAATGCTTCACTGTAAGGATAAAGAATAATTGTCAATCCACGCAACTACTAAAGAGGAACAGATCCAGCTCACAGCATTGAATTCAAATCAAAGAAGAGATATTTCATCAGTTCCTTCGAAGTACTAACCTTTTCTCCTTTGTGGGGAGGATCTCTTCTTTCACCAAAATTCATGAATCCACCTCTTCCACCAGCAGGGGACGCAGCAGAACTTCTTCCACCACCACCTCTTCCTGCTGGTTTGCGAGGAGTACAGCCCACTTCATCATCGTTCTTGTCTATTTCAACAGATTTTTTAACTCCTTTACGAGGGACACTCTTCAATTTTTTGGCAGGACTAGGCTCAAAGACATCATCATCTTCTTCTTCTTCTTTAGCCTTGAGAAGCTTCTTCATGGGTGGAGGTTTAGAGTCATCATTTTTTTCTTCTTTAGCCTTGTGAAGCTTCTTTACAGGTGGAGGCTCATCTAATGCCTTAGAACTTTCTTGGGGTTTTCTTTTAGTTACTGTTTTCTCAACCTCCTGTTCATCTTTAGACTTATCCGCTTTGGTAGCAAAGTATCTACTAGTTTTCCTCCTCCCTGAGCTTTCCTGCCCTCCACTTATCTATTTAACCACACGAAACCAATTCAAAAAATGCAATATATCAATCTTATTCACCAGAAAAGTATACAAACGCATGAAACATTGTATCTATTCCTCATGAAAATGACGAAACCAAATTCTGGTATCACACTTCCTTTCGTCACTAGTAGAGACGATAAAAAGGAAACAAAAATCAACTATACAGTAATAACTAGTGCCTTACAGATTTTTCTGTTTGTGGGATAATTGCAGCCGGTTTAACAGGAGGCAAAACTACTGCAGAGGGTTTCGAAGCAGGCTTTGTAGCATCATTCTTGTCACGTGCTTTCATCAACCATTCCCTAATATCCCCCTAAAACGCAATATAAAATTCAAAACCGTAAGTTATAAGTAACAAACTGTAATGTCGTTGAAACAATAATGCAAAATGAGAATAAGCTTCAATCAGCTTGTTTTTCCACTCAGAACTGAAACAATAATGCACAATCAGACAGCAGACACAAGAGTTGGCACTGAAAGTTGAATGATGCAATACTATATGCAAGTGAAGATTACTACAAGATTTACAGAAAATGCAAAAGTCACAAATGAAGAAAACTAACATGCAACAAATCCCTCTGCAGCTAGCAAGACTGAGCATAGTTGATCGGCCTGAGATGAGCAAGCATGAAATTGGATTAACAAAGAAGACATGTAGAGACTAATCATTCTTTAAACCTAAATTTAATAGATAAACCCTAACATAAACCCTAAATTTTAAAACTGAATTGAGCCAAAATAAAAGAATACCGTCTTTGCAGCTTTTCTTTGAGACCCGTGAACGAGATCTCCAATAGCATGTGTATCCACCGCTCTTTCAGCCATCTCGTCGATAAGTCATTTGATTTGCAGAAGGTCTGCCGTACTCCTTTATCAATGGAGAAGGCGGCCAGGCTAGACATAGCCAATTTAAAGTTTCCAAAAATTAATTTCACATAATCGGCTAGGCCGACCACTTTCCGATGATCTAACCAATTTTGTAGCCATTAGTTTAGTTTTATTGTACTGTATATGTGCAGCCCCAAAAGATCAGGATTAGTCCCCCAAAGGGACCCAGCAGTAATTGGAACAGTCTCCACGTTAGTGGCGAAACCTAAAAGCACTTAAAATGTGCAAGCGCAAGCCACTGACAAGTCACTGAAGCTCTATGGCCCACCCATTGTTCTTCGGGATGAGTTTTAATTCTAAAGCGTTTTAAATGTTGCTTCGGATGAAATTCCCTGCCCTAGTAAAGATTCTGCAGCGAGATAGATTCACTAACATTTGAGACATCTGCTGAAGAATAAGCAATTGGGTATATACCAAAAATAATCGGTGATATTTTATTGTTGATTTTTTCGTTTTTTTCTTTCTTAAAGCATGATATTTTGTAGTTCATGTCGGCATTGAAAAATCATACCAATTTGCATTACTGGTATTGAAAAATCATGCCGGCATGAACATTAAAATATCATCCAAATATTTCCTGAATATCCCAATTGCTCGTTCATGCTAAATCCAAACCAGAAAATGGCGTAAAAAAGAAGAAAAAAAACTTACACTGGACTGGAGACAAGTTAACCATTTAAACTTAAGTAATCAACTAAATTTCACTCCTTTTGCTGATTCCTCTCTTTTTATTCACTACATTGATAACCAGGTTACTATCATCCTAGTCTATGTTGATGGCATTATTATCACTGGTAGTTTAACCTCTTTCTGTAACTTAGTTATCTTTCAATTACAAGCTAAATTTCCAGTCAAGGATATAAGGACTTTATATTATTTTCTTGGTCCAGAAGTGAAGAGATCTGCTGAAGGTTTGTTTCTTTCTCAGACTAAGTATGCTCTAGAACTTCTTCAGAAAACTAATCTTGTTGGTGTTAAACTCTGTTCCACTCCCTGTCATGCATCCTTCAAACTAAACAAAGGTGATGGAGAGTTGTTACCCAATCCAACTGAGTTTAGGTTCGTTGTTGGTGCTCTTCAATACTTAAAATGGACAAGACATGAGATTTGCTTTGCAGTTAATCAAGTATGTCAGTTCATGCATTCTCCTACAACTTCTCATCTTCTTCTAGCTGCTAAGAGAATACTCAGATACATCAAAGGCACTTTGGGTCATGGCTTATTTTTTGGCAAAGGTTTTCAAGCTCTTCATGGCTATACTGATGTTGACTGGGATGGAGATCCAACTACTAGAAGATCAGCAAGTGGCTATTGTGTCTTTTTTGGAGGAAATCTCGTGTCTTGATCATCTAAGAAACAAGCCATTATTACTAGATTTAGTACTGAGGCTGAATATAAATCTTTAGCTTCAGCTGCAACTGAGATTGTCTGGCTATGTCAGCTGTTGAAAGACTTGCATATTTTCTCCCAGATGCACCTCTTGTTCAGTGTGACAACAAGACTTCTATAGCACTTGCTTCTAATCCTGTGTTTCACAGCTGCATGGAACACTTAGCCATTGATTTCCATTTTTCAAAGAACTAGTGCATTACAATACTTTGCAGGTAAAGTACATCTCTACTGATGCACATGTAACTGACATTCTTACCAAGGGTTTGACTGTTCCAAGATTTAAATTTCTCCATCATAAGATTCAGGTGCTAAAGCCCCCTCCGCTTGAGGGAGGGTAGTTGGGGAGATATTTTGTTTTTCTAACTATCACTCAGCTTGTCTGAGTTAGCCACTCAACATATATGAGTTAGTTATTCTAACTGTAACTGACAAAATCCACGTGTGTCCTTTTTAGTGGTTCTTTGTTTATGTCTAATGAGTGTGTTACATTTGTTGACGGGATCTTGAGTTACCGTTAATTCTGTCATTCATATAAAAACTTTGTAATCCCCTCTTTATCTTTTGTAATGGAAATTTCTGATCTCTTCTCTACAACTAGTATTGTTTCTCTGTATGACATATATATATATATATATATATATATATATATATATGTGGATTGCGATAAATTTAAAGGTCTACAAGAATACAACTCAATCTCCGGAAAAGATTTTTCACATTGCACTATTACTATATCAGAAAAATCAGCGGGTTCAGCATCATCTACCATTACTCTACCAAAATAAATCAACCAACCATTCACAACATCGTGTCAACTACACCCACAACTCAACACCAACACCCAATGAGATGATACTAGTAAATTGGTTACCACTAGAGAGCTTAAATAAAAGCAATACAAATGGAGCAAGCAAACGACTACCGGGACCAGTAGGAGTGGGACGAATATGCCGGAATCACGAACACAAAACAATAACAGAGATATCATCCCCCATGGACTTCATTACATCCATGACTGCAGACACATGTACTTTTTTACCTTCAGCAAGAATGACAATGCTATATGGATGGAAGACGATTCGGTACGAAACAAACTCACTTATTTTGGTCCAGTTTATCAACAACAACAATCAAAAACATACACCTTGTTACATAAGGAACATGATCATAGAGATACGATACCATCTCAGCAACACATAGCAGCTCTGTATCACACATGCATACTTAAAAAGAGGGGGGTCTAACAACCACACCCAATATTTCGTTTAGGCAATATTTATGGACTAACTCCAATATAATTCCAAGAGAATCAACTAGACAGTCAGACTCAATCAAGAAAAATACATCCAAGAGTTATATGTTAGAATACGGGCATCAAACTCAAAATCAATTGGAAATGAGTGGAGTGTCACATAGGATTATAAACCGTAGGATCTTAGACTTCCCATACAATGTGGGACTAATAATCTCAACACGCCCCCTCATGTGTAGCCTCGTTGGTCTAACACGTGGACAATTATATCGGGTGACGCAGAGTAAAGGCGCGGTCAATGACTCAACGCAAATAGCCTGCTCTAATACCATGTTAGAATACGGGCATCAAACTCAAAACCAATTGGCAATGAGTGGAGTGGCCCATAGGATTATAAACCGCAGGATCTTAGACTGCCCATACAATGTGGGACTAATAATCTCAACATTATATCTCTATTTCTCAATGTAATCAGCAAATCAAACAGATAGAAATTCGTGAGCCTGATTATGAGGAGAATCAACTTGAACGGTACCAAAGACCAATGTTCAAGTTTCAATCAATTTCAATCAACAACCAAAGGTTCAATTTACCAATTGGTTAAACTACGCACAACATGTGATATTTCAATTATATAAAAAAAATATAATGCAAAAAACAAATAACACGGACTCCAGAAGTTTTGTTAACGAGGAAACTGCAAATACAGAAAAATCCCGGGACCTAGTCCATATTTAAACATCACACTGTATTAAGCCGCTACAGACTCTAGCCTACTACAAGTTAACTTCAGACTGGAATATAGTTGAGTCCTAACCAATCTCACACTGATTAAGGTACCGTCGCGTTCTGGTAGAGTATTTAGGGAAAGGAAATATATTTGTTTCTTGGTATTATTCACTTATTTATTATTATTATTTAGAAAATAATATTCTAATTAATTAAGTTATTTTCATTTATGAAGAATATTCTAGTAGTATAATTATTTATGTAGGGATTTATTCGTTTAGGAATATCTCTTATTTTAAGTAATTAGTATTTCAATAGTTTAGGAAATATGAGAAGAGTTATTTATATAAAGAGCTCTTTGTTTTAATGTTAAACGGTCTTGGATGAATTGGAAAAGTTGTGTTTTTCCTTGAGAGTGGTATCTCGGAAACATGTGGTTTTAGGTATTAATTTTATCCAACGATTCCGCCCTGCATCAGTTGGTATCAGAGACAGGCAACGCTCCTGCATCATGTTTCGAGGAAGAAATTATGGTGTTGTTCGAAGAGCCGCTCTCAGCGATGAGAAAGAGCAAGCGGTGATAGATGATCTAGAACGGAAGGTTAAGGCGCTCACCCTCCAATTGGATGAAATGCATCATCAGCAAGAGCCCCATCATGGTCCTAGCCTACAACGAGTGGAGGAAGTGACCGGTGATGAAAACAAAAACCTCTTTGGCGACAAGGAGAAAGGATTTCAAGGAGTTGCACATGATCCGCGAGATTCGTTGGAGTCCGGATTAAAGCTTGAAATCCAAAGGTTTGATGATATTTTTCCTTTTTCTGAAATTGAAAAATATCAAGTTATTGTGGATTGGAATTCACCTCCAATCTATGATGTTTACCCTGAGGATAAGTTTTTAATATGTCCCAAATACGTTGATCATTCTCATGAAGCAGTTTGTACGATTAGTTCAGTACAAGTGTTATTGTGTCCGAAAATAACTTTGCAAAGTTTGGATTTGCCGAAGGATTATATGAAGTTTGCTCAACGGATTATAAATGCGAGCAATTATACCAGCAAAATTCGAGGGCGAATTTTTTTTTGAAGGGGAGAATGGTGGAGTATTTAGGGAAAGGAAATATATTTGTTTCTTGGTATTATTCTCTTATTTATTATTATTATTTAGAAAATAATATTATAATTAATTAAGTTATTTTCATTTATGAAGAATATTCTAGTAGTATAATTATTTATGTAGGGATTTATTAGTTTAGGAATATCTCTTATTTTAAGTAATCAATATTTCAATAGTTTAGGAAATATGAGAAGAGTTATCTATATAAAGAGCTCTTTGTTTTAATGTTAAACAGTCTTGGATGAATTGAAAAGGTTCCGTTTTTCCTTGAGAGTGGTATCTCAGAAACATGTGGTTTTAGGTATTAATTCTATTCAATGCTTCTGCCCTGCATCACGTTCCTTACGCCCTGCATCACGTTCCTTACGCCTCTGAATCCCAGCAGGACTCTACGCAGTTGATTCCCTTAGCTTATCTCACCCACAACTAAGAGTTGTTACGATCCAAAGTCGAAAACTTGATAAACAAATATGTCTCACACAGAAAAGTCTATTGAATAGATAAATCTGTCTCCCACATAAATACCTACGAGTTTTTGTTCCGTATTTTGATAAATCAAGGTGAACAGGAACCAATTGATACACCTGTCTTATATTCTCGAATAACATCCTAGTAATATCAATCACCTCACAATAGCTTAACTATATGGTAGTCGAACAAGTTATTGTGGAATCACAAAGAATGAGACGAAGAGATTTGTGATTACTTTTTATATCTTACTTATCGGAGATAAATCTCGAGCAAGTCTTAAACAAGATAGTACTCAATACGATAGAACAAAGTAAGATCTGAACATGCAACTACAGAGAAAATAGTTGGGCCTGGCTTCAGAATCCCAATGAAGTCTTTAAGTCGTTAACCTATAATGATTTCAGGAAAAACCTAGGTTAAAGGAGAATTTACTCTAGTCGCAACTAGTATCACACAGCAGGTGTGGGGATTAGGTTTCCCAGTTGCTAGAGTTCTCCTTTATATAGTCTTCAAATCAGGGTTTGATAACTTTGGAACAAAGCAATCAATATTCACCGTCAGATGAAACCTGATTTAAGATTCAAGCTCATATCTTTCCACCGTTAGATGGTCTTAGATTGTTACACACAAATGAAATATACTTTCATTTGGATATGGGTAACCGTATATAAACGTGTATATTGAGTTGGCTCAATAACAGTTAACTGAAGTTAGCCATATGAACACTTTTCTCTTAACCACGTTCATCTTAACACTTCTGGATCAATTGATAATCAAATGAATCTAACTGTGTTACTCATAGAGTTGTTCAATTGTTTATATTCTCATAGAAGTATACAAGACACAATTGAAGCAAACTAGGATTGATTCAAAATAATCAGTTCATGAACATTTTAGTCACAGTTTGCAAAGATTGTATTCCTTAGTTTATAAATGTATTTGCTCATGAGTATGAAATCATATTTAATCGATTTAAGAACCTGAACCACTTAAGTTTTCAAATGGGTACGCGAACTTAAGTTCCGGACATTGGTCACAAGACGACAGTTTGCAAACGGGTACGCAAACTTTAGCTCCGGACCGAATTCAGTTGAAACTGTTTGCGAACGGGTACGCAAACTTGGTTCCCGGTCTTAAACAGTTAAATAAATTTACGAACGGGTATGCAAACTTAAGTACCCTGACTTAAACAGTTGAATAAGTTTGCGAACGGGTATGTAAACTTCCGGTCCTGAATTCCGTCAAAACAGTTCATACACTATGTACACAAACCGTAATGTATCCATACATGGGTTTTAACTCTTAACTCCCGTTTCAATCATTGAAACATTCTTAGAATACGACAATATCTGTCTCACACAAACTATTAGCTTATAAGCAATTTTCAAGCGATCGAATGATCAATACGAAACATTCTGATTCTACAACAAATGACTGTCTCACACAAATTATGTAAGATGTTACCAGGTGATTTTCACATGATCATCTTTTGGATTTCGTCAAGAATATTTCGAGAATGATATAAGCGAGTTAAACTCAGCTCGAAATATCTAATTTATATAATGTAAAGTCTATATAACTATACGACTTTTGTCTCAATATGAGATAGAATATAATAGACTTCTGAGTGATAGATGAGTTCAAGTCTCCACATACCTTTTGGTGATGAAGTTCCACAAGATCCCCTTAGTAGTTCTTCGTCTTCCACCGATGAACGCTATGAAGTCTAAAGCTCAACTACACATTCTATCCTAATCCGACACATAGCTATAAGTAGACAGAAATCAAGACTTATAGTTTGGCAACTAAACTTGACAAACAAGCTTGAGATAGCAACGCTTGCGAGTTCGACCGATCAATGCTCTAACAATCAACCCATTTGTCAATTTTAGTGACAAAACTATCAATACATATGGATTACAAAATATATAAACTTTGTAGCTTCTAATCCAAATGCTTGATTTCCTTGGTTCTTCAACATTCCTTGAATTATTCGTCACTCCACGTAATCTATTGATTCTGAACATGTTCAATTCAACATCATAGTTTTTAAAGATCCGTAGCCGTAACAACACAAAAACATAAGTTCTCCAATATTGTTATACAGTGTCGTAGTATTATTACACAATATCAAAGTTCAATTGTATCACAACTTTGACAATAATACTACGGTGATATGTATCACTCCCCCTTAGTCAATACTTCATGTCACAATGAAAACCACTCCCCCTTACATAATGATATTAAAAAAGCGGGGGTATAACAACCACACCCAATATTTCGATTAGCAATCTGTATGGACTAACTCCAATATACTTCCAAGAGAATCAACTAGACTCAATCTCAATAAAGTATATCAAGGAGTTATATATCTCTTTCTAGATTCAATTCTTAATCAAGCAAATAGAAATCTGCGAGTCTAATTGAATACAAGAGAAATCACTTGAACTATACCAAAGACCAATGTTCAAGTATCAATCGATGTAAATAAACAACCAAAGGTTGAATATTCTAATTTATTGATTCAAGCGCACAACCTGTGATATTTCAATTTTATAACAAAATATAATACGGAAAAGAAATAACACAGACACCAGAAGTTTTGTTAACGAGGAAACCGCAAATGAAGAAAAACCCCGGGACCTAGTCCATATTGAACACACACTGTATTAAGCCGCTACAGACACTAGCCTACTACAAAATAACTTCGGTCTGGACCGTAGTTGAACCACAATCAATCTCACACTGATCCAAGGTACAGTTGCGCTCCTACGTCTCTAATACCAGCAGGATACTACGCACTTGATTCCCTTAGCTGATTTCACCCACAACTAAAAGTTGCTACGACCCAAAGTCGAAGACTTTAATAAACAAATCTGTATAACACATAAAAGTCTACGGTAATAGATAAATTTGTATCCCATAGAAATACCTACGAGTTTTGTTTCGTCTTTTGATAAATCAAGGTGACCAGGAACCAATTGATAAACTAGACTTATATTCCCGAAGAACAACTCAGTATTATCTGAAAAAGCGGGGGTCTAACAACCAAACCCAGTATTTCGCTTAGCAATCTGTATGGAAAAACTCCAATATACTTTCTAGAGAATCAACTAGACAGTCAGACTCAATCTATATAAAAAGTATATCAAAGAGTTTATATCTCAATATCTCGATTTGATATATACTCAAGAAAATAGAAATCTGCGAGTCTTTATCAAATACTCGTGAGATAACTTGGATGGTACCAAAGACCAATATCCAAGTGTCAATCAATTTAAATCAACAACCAAAAGATCGGTTATTCTAATTGATTGAACAACGCACAACCTGTGATATTTCAATTATATAAAAAAATATAATGCGGAAAAAAAATAACACAGACACCAGAATTTTGTTAGCGAGGAAACCGTAAATGCAGAAAAACCCTGGGACCTAGTCCAGATTGAACACACACTGTATTAAGCCGCTACAAACACTAGCCTACTCCAAACTAACTTCGGTCTGGACTGTAGTTGAACCCCAACCAATCTCACACTGATCCAAGGTAAATTTATGCTCCTACGTCTCTGATCCCAACAGGATACTACGTACTTGATTCCCTTAGATGATCTCACCCACAACTAAGAGTTGCTACGACCCAAAGTCGAAGACTTTAATAAACAAATCTATATCACATAGAAAAGTCTATGGTAATAGATAAATCCGTCTCCCACGAATATACCTACGAGTTTTGTTCCGTCTTTTGATAAATCAAGGTGAACAGGAACCAATTGATAATTCGTACTTATATTCCCGAAGAACAGCCTAGTATTATCAATCACCTCAAAATAGTCTTAATCGACGCAGCGAAAAAAGATGTTGTGGAATCACAAACGATGAGACGAAGATATTTGTGATTACTTTTTATCTTGCCTATCGGAGATAGAAATCTCAAGCCAATTATCACAATTGTACTCGTACGATAGAAACAACAAGATCATATCACACAAATAGAATAAAGTAGTATCGGTATGGCATCACAATCCCAATGAAGTCTTTAAGTCGTTAACCTGGTTTAGAAGAAGAAACCAAAGGTTAAAGGAGAATTGACTCTAGCTTAGCACAACTAGTATCACACAAAATGTGTGGGGATTAGGTTTCCCAGTTGCTAGAGTTGTCCCTTATATAGTCTTTCAAATCAGGGTTTGCAATCAATATTAGCTTGGTAACAAAGCATTCAATATTCACCGTTAGATGAAACCCTGATTAGATTCAAGCTAATATTTATCAACCGTTAGATCGAAAATATAGCTTGTTATACACAAATGAAATGCACGTTTCCAGGCTTGTGTAACCGTACCCAAACTTTTTATTGGTCCAACAATAGTTAACCAAATGGTTAACCATATGATCACTTTCATATCAACCATATTCTTCTTTACCATAACTAGTTCAAATGACTCAAATGAATAGTTAGAGAGTTGTTCAACTGCTTAGATCTTATCGAAGTATACAAGACACAATCGAAGAAAAACGATTTGATTCACTCGAATCAATTCATGAACTTTATAGCCACGGTTTGCAAACTTGCATTCCTTAGTTTATATAAGTATAAGTTCACGAATAATCGTTTTTAGAAAATAACCAACCTAAGTACGTGGACTTAAGTACCTAGAATAAGTTTGTAAATGGTTTACAAACTCCAGCAAATTTTCTCGGGACGAGAACCTCCAACAGTTCGCGGACTTTGTTCCGGTTTTCCTGATCAACAAAGTACGCATACTTTGGTTCAAGGAAAAAGGAATTATACATATATGTGTTACCACACAATGCTTATATCCAACAATGGTTATATAATCTAAACTCTCATTTCAATCATTGAAACATTCTTAGAGGACGTTACATAGTTGTTGTTCACAAACTATTTTTCATCAAAGCCATTTTCAAGTAAAGCGAAAGCTTACCAACACATATTTCGAGAAATAGTTAAGCGAGATAAGCTTGCAAAGTAAAGATGTCGACGTACTTTGAACATGTGCAGTAACTCTTATCATTAATTTTTCAAAGATATTCCTTAATAGCTAAAGGAGAATCCCAGGATCGAAATAAATTGAGAATCTTTCAAATAAGGTTTCTTAGTTTTTATATGCTATTTAATTTCCAGTAATTAAATGCATATCTTTAGAAAATAATAATTAGTAATGTGCATTTACTGATTATAGATTTTTCTATTGGGATTTCGGTCAATATTTGGACATTGCATTTCCAGTAGTTATGAAAACTGATTTTGTGTTTATTGCATATCTTTGAGAATATTCGGTTTTGGAAATTCCTTAGTGTCCAAAATTCCTTGTCTATAAATATTGAAGTTTGCATTTCTAGCAAACTAATCCCCAGAGCCAGCAAAACTACCTAGTTGTGTTGTTACTGGGGGAGCCGCCTATTCGGAGAGGAAAGTAACATAATTAGGAAAAATCTCTTACGGCCGCTCAGTTTAAAGACTTCTTTGGGATTGAGAATCTCTATTAGTACCGTTGGTGGAAAACTAGATAATTGCGGTTTATTATTAGTTTTCGATTGATTTGATTGACTAAAGGTTGTTGAACTTTGATTGCACCTAGTTTGTTTATGTTTGAGAATCTTCTCTTCTGATATAAGATTCAGTCAAACTAGATCGAAGTTTCGACGGGGATCTTTAGACTGTTTGTAGATCTAAAGACGTCTTGTGATAATCCAACGTTAACAGACTCCGTTCTGTGTGTGATTGATCACAAGAGATTCAAGTTGATTGTGTGCAGGTGCTGATTGAAGATTAAAGAAGATTTGAAGACAAAAAGACTTTTTGGGTTCATAATCTTTGGTATGCATAATACTTGTTTCGGCTGGAAAGGGATCCAACTATAATCGGTTTATCTTTGTGATAAATTTGATTGATTAGTTGAGTAGACCGGCATCAATACACTTCTTTGTGATTAATAGTATTGATTGCATAGTCTAACAATTACTTCGGTAGTTGTTGAGAGATTGATCTAAGGACCCTATAAAGGAGTTTATATGTTAAACGGAAGAGCCTTTATCAGACTCATATTACGTTGTTTGAAAAGAGTTGTTACCGAACAAATTTGTTGTTCCTTTACTTTTTGGAATACGAACCAAAGGAATTGTTCCAAGTGCGTGACTTATTTACAAGTTGGAGGCGCAGGGATACTGAGGGAACTAGGTGAACTCTAGGTTTAGTTGCTTGGTCTCAACTATACGAAGTTGGTTTGATTTTGTATAGCGGCTTAATTATGAGAGTATTCAATTCTGGACTAGGTCCCGGGGTTTTCCTGCATTTCATTTCCTCGTTAACAAAATCTTGCTGTGTCATTTACTTTTATTTTTCGCAAAATTTTGTATTATAATTTAAAGTAAATCGCACAAACGTTAATCCCTATTTTACTTGATAGACAATCCCTAGAGTTTGGTTAAGACCAAACCTATTATCAAGTAAACATACTTCGTTGTTGTATTGTCTCGATCTTGTATCCATAGTCAATCACACAAGTTATCTTGTTGTCGTATTATCTCGATCTCGTATCCATAGACAATCATACGAAGTGTGAACCGATTAGTGGTATTGTCTCGACTCAGTCCATAGACAATCACTTTCGTAAAAGGACTTATAGGTGGAAAAGTTTTAGATTGAGGTATATTTGGGTACCATCGTCTTTTCACCACACACCGTTTTAGATAACCAATATAAAACCGAAACTACTAGGTAATTTTGTTTTGATATGTTTCCAAGGAAACAATTGCCCGTTTAGAAAATCAAAATTGACTAAGCACCTTATTTCTTTTGCTAAACCGATTGTACAAAGACAATCGCTTGTTCGATAAGATCAAAATTAACTCTATTTTTCTCATCAGGTTCTAATTATTCAAACAATAACTTAGACCGTTTCACTTTTAAACAAGACAAGTAATAGGTTACTTAACTAGCATTTCTTGTTAAGGCATTCGATTAGACTTGAATAACCGAAACCTCCACTTTGATAAGTCTAACTAAGATCAGAATTAACTTAGTTTCTCTTGTCCGGAATCGAATTGGACTAAAAAATTGATCCCTAAAACCTTTTTGTTAAGCCATAAACAATTCATACAAACCAAATAAATCAACTTACATAATTATTTACCTCAACTGGAAGCAATTGAAACAAACATAGACATTAAAGTACCCGCAATTGCACCGAAATTTCGTAAGCCTAAACAATTGATACCAAACCATAAAGAAAGATAACAATAGTTTTTCTTAACCGGAAACAATTGAATCACAGACACATCCATACAAATAATGGAATAAACATCAATTGTATCGAAATTTTGTTAAGCAAAAGCAATAAATATATGCAATAAAATCAGGCTTTTCTTAAACAGGAAAACGATTAACTAACAAATTCGTTACCTCAAATTCCGCATCCTCTTCTCTCCAGAAAGATATATCATTAAGCGCGAGTTCACATAGAACTCTCCCCCGTTGTGTTGTCATCCTCTCGCAAGACAAAAGAACAACAACAAGGACCAACCTTTAATTATCAGAGAAAGGTTGAAAATCGGTTTTAACTAATGCGATGCAAAACTTGAAACCCCGAAACACATATGCTTTTATGCTAAACCAGATGATTCAACATATTGTGACTTTTTCACATATTAGTTTCAATTGGAACCCCTTATGATCCTTTGATAAAGCCTACCAACATGGGCTAGAACTTAATCCTGCTAAACCAAAAAGTCACCCAAACCATAAGGGTTCACACAATATGAGATCGAATATTAAGGTTATGAAAACCGAAATCAAACATCCCATAAACACATAGCAATAAAATAAAGCATTCAAGCACACACTATGTAATCGAAAACTATCACAAGAAAAAATATAAAATAATAATTTTATTCATAAATAAGATAGTTTTATTCAAAATAGACCTTATTGAGATAATCAAAACCTAATGTCTATTTCTTAACAGATTTTTCAAAGATCATCTTCAATTTCCTCAAATTTTAAAGGATCTTCATCAACAACATCTCGACTGATATCTCGGATTCTGCACACAGTACCTTGATTATGTACAGGCTAAAGCATTAACCTTTCGATTAATATCCCGAGCATACTCCCTGTTACAGATTCCAAGTTTAATCAGCTTTCTTTGGTTACGAATAACAGTTCTTAGTAGTGATGCCTGTCTATGATGCGTTTCGATAGTACCGAGGAGGACTTGTCGTAGATTGATAATATCAATCTTAGCATCCAAACTGTTTTGGACAAGGAGATGAGTCATATCTTCCTTTTCATTTTATATATTTTCACAACCATATTTCCTGAAGGTATCATCAAGATGAATAGTTTCCTTAGAAGTCATTCCACTTAATGCTTTCATAATTTTGGCTTGAGATCTGGTTTGAGGATACATCCTTTACCATAGGTTCTCGAATAAGATGAGTACATATATTCGAGAAGAATTTAACACATACCAAATATAGGTGTCAGCCTTAAATAAATAATTCTGACCAAATTTGAAAAGATTTTTTTATCTTATCTGTTATAGAATCACACAGATTCTTCTGAAGAATCAAACTTCTAGATCACATATCTAAAAATACTTTAGATAGGGAAACTTATCCTGTTCACGCAAGTTGTTTGTAAGGTAGCCTTTCTACACATGGAGATAGATTAAGTATCTTCAGGTAGATTGTGTAAACTCTCTATGTTGAATAACAGATTATTGACAAGATATGGATTGTCCAGATATATGTGCTTTCTTACATCAGAAAATTGGGCATTGTAAGGATGCACATTCCAACGCAATTAAGCATTGGGGTGAGGATTTTCCTCACTAAATACCTTTTGAGGAATTTCTTCCTTCTTACTTTTTAGGGACATTATCATGATCCCTTATGTGGGTTTTGAATCCATCTTATTCATTAGGAATATTGCGAGATGCTATATCCTTGTTTACATCTTGTGCCCAAGATGGTATGTTCCTTGAACTTGAACCCGTGTGGTCTAGATCCGCCATCCAAAAATTAATGATGTCTTTTGTTCAAGACATTCTATATGTCCTCTTAAGGTATCCATTCCTTGTTGGAAATGTTTTTCTAAAAACTTGTCTAGATATACCTTTCGACATGTCTCTATAAGAAGATCTTCAATAAGGATCTTATTCCTTATTTGTGAATGCTCCAGCGATTGAGTAAGAATTTCACACCATGTAGTCTGTTGATGAACTTCGTTGCATAGAGACAATTTTTGTTCTAAATAATCTGCCAGATTATTTTGAAGACTGAGTGTTTCTCGCTTTCCTTCACAAATTCTTACATTCAATTGAACAATAAGTTCTAGGACATCGTCTAGACTGTCAATGGTTTTTCCCTTTTCTGAATAGTTTTCAACATGTTTGAAAAATCTTTCCAACACCTTACGAAATTCAGAACTTGGGCACACTAGTGAATCTAATCTCTTTTCACAATTTGAAACAGACGATTTTTCGCTAGAGGTTGGAGTCGGATCCAAAAAATGTTTCTTGAGTTTCAGATTCATTTTTTTCTGATCATGAACCTGATTCGCAATCAAGTTATTAGTCATAGACTTTTTCTTTGATTTTCGAAAAGACTTATGAGACCAGTTTCCGTTGACCATCTCTGAGATCTTATTCTCATTATCTTGACATACGTTAACTGAGTTCTTCATAAGTTTAGCTTTTATTTTCTTATTTTGACTCATATCTTATAGGTTGGATCGCACCAAAGACAGATTGTTAGACCTTTTCGTGTTTGCCTGCTCTGATACCAATTGAAAAGACGAGGGTACCCAAATATACCTCAACCTAAAACTTTTCCACCTATAAGTCCTTTATCCAAAAATGGAACGAGATCGAGACAATACAACTAATCGGTTCACACTTCGTGTGATTGTCTATGGATACGAGATCGAGGCAATACGACAACAAGATAACTTGCATGATTGACTATGGATACAAGATCGAGACAATACAACAACAAAGTATGATTACTTGATAATAGGTTCGGACTTAACCAAGCACAATAGAATTGCCATCAAGTAATTAGGAATTAAAGTTTGTGTATTTTACTTCTAATTATAATAAAAACAATTATAATTGCGGAAATAGAAAAGTAAAAGACACAACAAGGTTTTGCTAACGAGGAAACCGCAAATGCAGAAAAACCCCGGGACCTTGTCCAGAATTAAATACTCTCAGAATTAAGCCTCTATACAAAATCTAAACCAACTTCGTATAGTTGAGACCAAGCAACTAAACCTATAGTTCACCTAGTTCCCTCAGTATCCCTGCGCCTCCAACTTGTCACGCACTTGGAACAATTCCTTTGGTTCGTATTCCAAACAGTAAAGGAACAACAAATCTGTTCGATAACAAGTCTTTTCAAACTATGTGATATCAGTTTGACAAAATGCTCTTCCGTTTATCCCAATAAAATCCGTTATCAGGTTCTTAGATCAATCTATTCAACAACTACCAAAGTAATTGTTTAGACTATTCAATCAATACTATTAATCACAAAGAAATGTATTGATACCGATCTACTCAACTAATCAATCAAGTTTATCACAAAGATAAACCGATTATAGTTGGATCCCCAGCCGATCAAGTTTTGTGCACACCAAAGATTATGAACTCAAATAATAAATCTTATTTGTCTTCAAATCTTCTTAGATCTTCAATAAACACCTGCATACAAACAACTTGAATCTCTTGTGATCAATCACACATAAAACGGAGTCTGTTAACGATGGATTATCACAAGACGTCTTTAGATCTACAAACAGTTCTAAAGATCCCCGTCGATAATTCGGTCTAGTTTGAGTGAATCTTATATCAGAATAAAAGATTCTCAGGCATAAACAAACTAGGTGCAATCAAAGTTCAACAACCGTTAGTCAATCAAATCAATCGAAAACTAATAATAAACTGCAATTATCTAGTTTCCACCAACGTTACTCGTAGAGCTTCCCAATCCCAAAGAAGTCTTTAAAACGAGCGGTCGTAAGCGATTACGCCTAATTAGGGTACTTTCCTCTCTGTATAGATGGCTCCACCAGTAACAACACAACTAGGTAGTTTTGCTGGCTCTGAGGATTATTTGCTCGAAATGCAAACTTCAATATTTATAGACCAAGGAAGTTTGGACGCCAAGGAATTTCCAAAACCGAATATTCTCAAAGATATGCAATAAAGCCAAAAACGGTTTTCTTAATTCCTGGAAATGCACTGTCCAAATATTGGCCGAAATATCAGTAGAAAATCTCCGATTAGTAAATGTACATTACCAATTTTTATTTTCTAAAGATATGCATTTAATTGCTGGAAATTAAAAGCATATAAAAACTAAAAACCTTAATTAAAAGATTCTCAATTTATTTCGATCCAGGATTCTCCTTTAGTTAATAAGGAATATCTTTGAACAATAAAAGATAAGAATTACTGCACATGTTCAAAGTATGTCGACATTTTTACTTTGTAAATCCTTTTTCATATTTACAATCTTGGAACCGATTTTCCACACTTCTAAACGAGTTTAGAATTGGTTCATCTGAATTCCAAGAACTATGTGATTGATTATCCTATCAAATCACCATTAATGGGTTTCACGGTTCTACCAAAACACAAAGCTTCGGCTATACCTCCATGTGGGTACTAGGATCGGTCATACTAGCTTTCCAAAAATTGGTTGACTAGGTATTAGGATCGGTTACCACATAATTATGGTATTTTACTTGTGATCGGTTGCACAAGTCATAGGATCGGTTACCAATTACTAAGACTTGTTGTACCTCTTACAAGGATCGATTCCACATACTTGTGATCTGTTGCACCTCTTACTAGGATCGGTTCCCCAATGTCTAGAGTTGGTCATACCAATTACAATATATCGATCATACCATCTCAGGTGATTACTTAAGATCTGTTTCACTAATAAAAGTCATACCAATACAAAAGTCAGGAATTGTGAATAGTTTTACCAATATGCATAAACAAGTTATGAGCGGTTATACTAAACATACATATTGGTAATCCAAAGATTTGCAATGAATAACAATACTAATAAGCCTAGCGATTTCCCTTTCGATTCACAAAACAAGTTTATGAATCGTACTTCCTTTAAACGAATGTAAAACATTGTTTCCTAGGACGAAATATTCACCCATACCCATACATAATCACAATAGCATTCATACGATTATGTCGATGTCTTATACGAAATTCAAAAGATAGACGTTAAACTTCATATTGTAATTCCTTAATACTATGTCAAACTAGAGTATAATCATCACAGCTTCGCAGTTATGTTTTCAATATGCACGACTTGAAACATTTCAAGTCAAATATTACTAACCTCAAGAGGAAGGATGATGTCGTCGATGTATCTCTTTACTTCTTCACATTCTTCAAGTCTTCGAGTAATACTTGTAAGTCTCATATCCTAGTAACTTTCTAGCTAACCTATACGAAGTTGACTCTAGTAAATAATCAAGCGACTCTTTAAATGAGTTTTGATTCACTAAAATATAACAATCAAACTTGACATACCAACGCTTGGTGTTCAACCGAGCTATGCTCTAACAAAAACTGCTTATGTTCCTAATAGACATATTTAGGATAATATAGTGATTTCCCATGATCTGGTTCATACTATGAAGAGGAAAAAGAATATGAATGGGGTTATGGGTCTAAAGTGAGATATGTCGAAATCTTTCGATAGAGTTGAGTGGTCATTTTTAATAGGACATTCTTAAATTTTTTGGTTTTTATAATGACTGGTGCAGTTTGATCCATCAATCAATTAGTATTACCAATATTTCCATCATGCTTAATAGTACCTGTGTAATTATTTCAAACCCACTAGAGGTTTAAGGCGATGAGACCGTTTTTCTCCTTGATTTTTCTTATCATCGCATGGAGTCTTTCTCTAGATATCTTATGAATGCTGAATCTTCCCAACTCATCCATGGGATCAAATTCACTAAGGATGCTCCTAGCATCTCATTTGTTCTTCACTGATGATTGCCTCATCTTTAGTAATGCTATTCACATTTAAGCTGATAATATTATGTCTTTGATTAATGATTTTAGCGCTTGTTTTGGTCAGGTCATAAACCTACAAAAATATGGATGCTTCTTTAGTAAGAATTTCAATCTTGATCTTTGTGTTTCTCTTATTAGAACTATCAATATAAAAAAAATTGATCTCAAGGAGAAATGCTTAGGTATTCCTCTTTTCATTGGTAGATCAAAGAATGATGCTTTTGATCATCTAGCAGATCATTTGATAAGAGAGCGACTAAATGGAAAGGGAAACATATGACACAATCTGACAGATCATTGATGGTCAATCATGTTTTAAAAGCTTCTCCCACATATGATATGAATACTTCTCTCCTCCCTGATGAAGTTATTTATAATATGGAGAAGGCTCAAAGATACTTCTGGTGGGGAAAAGATAGATTAATGCGGCCTTATAACAAGTCTGGTAGTTTTTCAGTCAAGTCTGCTTATAAAGTCATCTCAAGTAACACTAGGATGCATTTTAGTAGCCGACACAGCCAAACCTACAAGGATATTTTAAATACCCCCGTGTTACCTTAAGTACTGCAACTTTAATTAGGAAATGCGTAGAAAACATCCTTCCCACTAGGTCTAGAGTTCTTAGATATATACTACTGATCAGCTCGCTAGTTGCTGCCTTTGTGAGGAGAACATGATAGAAACTGCTGAACATGTTTTTATCCACTATGCTTACTCAAAAGATGTTTAGGCCTTGATTCCTAATGGAAATTTATCCTTACAATACTCCAGTTCTGACATGAATATCTACAACTAGGTTAACAAATGGATTTTCTCATGTAAAGACATGACGATGATGTGTCAAATACTTATTGCTGCTTGGACAATATGGAGGGTAGATACTGTAAGATATTTCAGGGAAAATATTTAAATGCATCTAGTACTGCATCTTATGCTCAGAAACTTGCTGAAAAAACTATTTTGTCTCGTACTTCCAATGGTACCAATAACACAAAACATGTGGTTGTTGTACATCCACCCACTGTGGATCTAACACTTGTGCTATGATATATTGTGATGCTTCCTACTCGGAAGATTTTAATAGGATTGGTATTGATATTTATCTAACTAATAGATCAGGAAACTATGTTGGATGCAAAACGACTCCAGGGATGGCTAAAGATCCAAAAGAAGCTGAAAGCTGCGCCATCCTTGCTGTTGTGGAATGGGAAAAAAAATCTGAATCTGGGAGAAATCTGCATCAACAGTGATGCCAAGAATCTGGTCTCCTATTTGAAGTATAAAACTATCAAACTAGATGCTCTATCTTAGACGATAACATTTTCATTTTGAACAATTTTAATGTTTATGAAGTTAAGCATACTAGTAGGAATTCTGAATTTATATCTTTAGCTGATGCCACCACAAAATATTGTAGAACGTATAAAAGATCTGGAAAATGGTGTTGTATCCCTACAACAATTAACAGATAGAGATGGATAGAATGGTGAAAATCACCTCTCGAATTAGAGATTTAAGCCAAAATTCTGAGCCAGAGGCGCAACCAATTTCATTAATGAAAACAATACTTTGATAGATGAAGAAGATAATCCTTCTTACATATTAAGTAGATAATAATTAATCCCTAACTAGACTCAGTCATACAACTACGCGTAGCAAGCTATCAACGGTCCACAACCACCCAATGATAGTCGGTCTTGAAATACTAACGCACACAACAAATATTGATAGGGGCAGACCACATAGTGGTTTACACAAGAGGGGATACAACACTGCCTACCCCTGAAAATCGTCCTTGTCCTCAAGGACAAATCTAGGATAGTGAGACCTAATATTGGATGAGTCCTCCCAGGTGGCATCCTCAACAGTTGAGTTGGTCCATTGTATGAGGCTTTGGTGCACCATTCTGTCACCCCTGAGCATTGTCTTATTCTGCAAAACCTTTTCTGGTCGCATTATGACCTCACTGTTGAGGCCGACAACAGGTAGAGTAAGATAAGGGGTGTGTTTCAACCAAATGTGTTGTTTCAGCTGGGACACATGGAAGACTAGGTGGATCCTGGAATGTGAAGGAAGCTCGAGTCTGTAGGCTACAACACCCATCTTTTGAATTATATTGAAGGGTCCATAGTATTTTGCAGATAGCTTAAAATTCCTTCTGAGAGATACTGAAGCCTGCCTGTATGGTTGCAGTTTGAGGTAGACCAAATCCCCTTCTGCAAAAGTTCTTTCCACTCTGGAAGAGTCAGCACACAGTTTCATCCTGGCTTGGGATTTATGTAAGGATTCTTTGATGATGTCAAGCATAGAGTATCTTGATTTTAATTAAGCTTCTACAACAACCACAAAAGTAGTAGCAGTGGATGGAAATGCTCGATGTGGAGGTAGATAACCATACAAGGCCTGAAATGGAGACATCTTGAGACTCCTGTGAAAGATGGTGTTGTACCACCACTCTGCAAGTGACAACCAGTTGCTCCAGCTGTTTGGTTTATGACCAGTTACACATCTTAGATAATTTTCCAAGCAAGCATTCACC
Source organism: Papaver somniferum (assembly GCF_003573695.1). Lineage (NCBI taxonomy): Eukaryota > Viridiplantae > Streptophyta > Magnoliopsida > Ranunculales > Papaveraceae > Papaver > Papaver somniferum. The sequence goes on from NC_039365.1 coordinate 26,078,993, forward strand.
CTTTCAGTCTGGCCATCAGTTTGAGGGTGATATGCTAAGATTAGTTTCAAGCTTGTACCCAAGGCCTTGAACAAATCATTCCAAAAGTTGCTGGTAAATACCTTGTCCCTATCTGACACAATTGAGGCTGGTAAACCATGGAGCTTAAAAACTTGGTTGAGGAAGACTTGAGCTACATAAGAAGCAGTGTATGGATGCTGTAAGGCAATGAAATGAGCATACTTAGTGAGTCTGTCTACTACCACTAAGATAACATTCTTTCTGTTGCTTGTTGGTAGACCATCAATGAAGTCCATTGTTATATACTGCCAAGCATATTCTGGTACAGGGAGTGGTTGGAGAAGGCCAGCTGAGTTGGTGGAGTCACTCTTATTTCTTTGACAAGTATCACATTGAGATACAAATAGTAAAACATCCTTTTTGAGACCTTGACAGTAAAAATGGGCTTTTGATCTTGCATAATTAGCCTGAATACCAGAATGGCCTCCCACAACAGAAGTGTGTAGTGAATGTAATAAGGCCTTCCTAATGTTACCCCCAGTACCAATATAGAGTTTTGTCTTGTACCTCAAAATGCCCTCCTTGTAAGTGAAGTGCTCAATACTAGAAGGGTTGAGGAGAAGTTTATAAATGATACCTTGAGTCTTCTCATCATCAGTATAACTGGCAAGTACCTCCTGAGCCAATGCTGGTGTAGAAGCATCCAATAAGTTGCATTGGGCTGAATCATGAGATCTCCTAGAAAGTGCATCTGCCACTATATTTTCAGCTCCTTTCTTGTATCTGATGACATAATCAAATCCCAACAGTTTGATTAAGTATCTTTGTTGTAATAGAGTGGTGATCTTTTGCTCCAAGAAATACTTGAGACTTTGATGATCAGTGTGGATGATAAATTTAGCTCCTTTCAAGTAGTGTCTCCATCTCTGAACTGCCAAGACAATGGCAAGAAACTCTTTTTCATATGTTGATAATGCTCTATCTCTTGGGCCCAGTGGTTTGCTAAAATAAGCAATTGGCCTGCCCTCTTAAAGCAAGACAGTTCCAAGACATGAGTCACTTGCATCACTTTCAACCACAAAAGGTTTAGTGAAATCTGGTAAGGACAATACTGGAGTTGTGGACATGGCTAATTTTAGCTGCTCAAAAGCTGATGTGGCCACTGAAGTCCAGAAAAATGAGTTTTTCTTGAGAAGAGCAGTCAGTGGCTGACTGATGGCACCATAATTCTTAACAAACTTACTATAGTAGCATGTAAGGCCAAGGAATCCCCTTAATTCTTTGAGGGTATATGGTGCTGGCCAGGATTGCATACAAGCAATTTTACTTGGATCAGCACAAACCCCTGCAGCAGTAATAATATTCCCCAAATATTCCAGAGAGGGTTGACCAAAACAACATTTGGATAGTTTAGCAAACAGCTGGTGTTTTCCGAGTAAGGAGAATGTAAACCTCAGGTGTTCCAAATGCTCAGACATGCTCTCGTTGTAGATTAAAATATCATCAAAAAACACCAGGATAAATTTTCTCAATGCAGGTTGGAACACCTCATTCATTAAGGCTTGGAAAGTGGATGGGGTACTAGTGAGGCCAAATGGCATCACCTTAAATTCATAATGGCCTTGATGTGTTATGAATGCATTTTTAAAAATGTCTTATAGGTGCACTCTGATTTGATGATACCCAGCTCTCAAGTCAATCCTTGTGAAGACAATGGCTCCATTCAGTTCATCTAATAATTGTTCAATAATTGGAATAGGAAACTTGTCTTTGACAGTGATGCTGTTGAGTTTTTTGTAGTCAACACAAAATCTCCATGTGGTGTCTTTTTTCTTGAGTAGAAGTATAGGGGATGCAAAGGTACTATTGCTTGGCTGAATGATTCCAGACTGTATCATTTCTTGGACAAGTTGTTCTACCACCCATTTTTGAATGTAAGGGAATTTATAAGCTCTGAGGTTGATTGGTGTAGCATTTGGTTGTAATGGAATTTTATGGTCCAAGTTCCTTTGTGGTGGTAATTGTTTTGGTTCTTGGAAAATATCATCAAATTCATGTAACAAGAGGAACAAGATGTCAGGAGTGATGGGTGGTGAAGTGGGTGTAGAAATGGAGAATAAATGGCCCACCATGCCATGAGTAGTGTTGGACAAAAATTTCTTAACAGTTGCACACCCCATCTGAAGTAAAGAAGGTTTTGGAAAAATTCCCTGTAATGTAATCTTCTTACGCCTATATTTAAAGGAAATGCTTAGTTTAGAAAAGTTGAAGAGAACATCACCCAATGTCTTGAGCCAATCTGCTCCCGAAACAATGTCACAACCACCCAATGGTAGGATTCTGATATTCTCTACAAAGTCATGTCCCTGCATGCTCCATTGTAGTTGTGGGCAAATACCCTTGCCGAGGGTTTGCTCTCCATTTGCAACAGTGACCTTCATTGGTGTAGTGGCTTCAATGTTGCAGTGGAGAGAAGTATCCAATGCACTGTCAATAAAGCTTGTGGTGCTTCCAGAATCAATAAGTATGGAAGCCTTGTGATTGTTAAGTACACCAGGTATTCTAATTGTATCTCCAGTGACATGACCAGTTAAGGCATGTAGTGAGATCTCCATATCAGGATGAACTGGAGAATCTTCAGCTTCTTCAAAGAATTCCCCCTCCTCTCCAGTGTCTTGGGAATCAGTATTCTCCACCTGAAGCATAAAAATATTTTGCTTCCCTTTACAGAAGTGTCCTTGCTTGTACACTTCATCACAGTTATAACATAAACCCTGAACTCTTCCTTTGTTCATCTCTTCCTGTGTCAGATTTTTAATTGTTGGGGTGGTGGGTGTAGGTTTGGAATGGTTGTGAAAGTAAGATTTGGGAGTCATATGGGCAGATTTAGGAGATGTAGGAGCTGGCCTAGGAGAGAAATTGTTAAATTGGTATTGTTTGTTTGAGCTGAAAGGCGAATTAAAGGGTTTAGTATAAGATTTAGGGAGGTGGGTCACTGAGATGAGTTTCTGTTCTTGTAATCTAGCTAATGAATAAGCAGCAACTAATGTTTTTGGGTGAAACATAGACACATATTTCCCTATCTCATCTTTTAGACCACTAAGAAAACTCATGACAAAATAAGCTTCAGTAAGTGTAGCATTCATATCTAGCATTAAAGCTTTGAGAGATTCTAATTCCTCACAATAATCATCAACTGTGGTGGTTTGAATTAGCTTATTGAAGCTTCCTACAAAGTTTTCCTCAATAGGATTTTCAAACCGAGCACACAAATGTCTGGCTAAATCCGGCCAAGTAATACGCGGACGATTCACCTGAAAAATTTAGAAACCACCGTTCTTCCCTACCCTTTAAATAGATTTCAGCTATATCAACTCTCTTATGTTCTTCTATATCATTTAATTGAAAATATCTTTCACTCTTTTGAATCCAACCCCGAGGGTTATTACCGTCAAAATGAGGAAAATCGATCTTTGGGAGACGGTGAATATTACCCGAGGAAGATCGATAGTGATTGGTGAAGTTAGATCCTTCAGCATCCTGATTGTGAGAACCACCAACATCCTCAGGACGATTCTGTAGAGGTCGATTGAATAAGGAAATGAGATTTCGATTATTCTCTTGTATTAGGAAATAATATATGAGAGTCTATTTTTAGGAGATATGCATTTAAGTTGTGAGAGTTATATTAGGAATTGTCTTGAGAATCAAGTCTTATGATTGTATAAATATCTTGAAGAATTAATGAAAAATACACCAAGATTATCATTAATGTAGTCTTTTATGCTTCCGCGTGTTTATGCTCTCCTCTCTCTTGCTCGATCCTTAACATGGTATCAGAGCAAGGTGAGAGGGAGAGAGGAGAGGAAGATAGTTAGAAAAATTCATAGGATTCGTGGTGTTTTTGGGGTTTCATGTTCTGTGACCAAGATATAGCATCCAGAAGACAAGAGTTATTGTTGCTGTATACGTGCGATGATTAAGTTTCTGCTATTACATACAAGAACAACATATAACTGAATCAAGCTGGTGTTTTAGCATCAGAAATCGAGAAAAAAAAATCAATTATGGTTTTGTCATGAATGAAGCAATTGAGATGCATGCCGTGAGATTTAGAAGGAAAAAAAGGTTGAAAACTAATTGTTGTGTTTGGCAGACGAACTTGTTCTATTGAAGCTCAACTGCTGTAATAAATCCATGAAGAGAGAAGTGTATTGCCGATCGATAATGATCATCAACGGCTCAAATAAGGAATTGTGTACGACTTAGTTGGAATTTTTGGGTGATATTTGATCAATCAAACCCGAAAAGAAGAACTGTTGCAGTCTTGTTATATAAAGAGGGCGAATGATTGATAAGGGAGTTGAGAAATGTGATGTTTCCATTGTTGGCAGTAACGATGATGATCTGCTGAAAGATGAAGATGAAAGAAGAATCTTATGGTCGGAGACATAGGATGTTGGCAGTAGAACATGGAGAAAGAGTTGCTGCCAATGGTATCGAGATGTGAGAAAACAGAGAAGTGAGATGGACTCGAGAAAGCCAGAGAAAAAGAAGGAAGTTATCCGCGATGGAGCTAGATGTTGTTGGTGGGATGATAGCTTGAAAAGATGAAACAGAACCGTAAAGAACCGTGGTCTGTGAACGGTAGATGTTGCTGGGATAACTTGAAAATATGAGAAGTATTTTCCGGTAAGTAGACAAAATAGAGAAAGAGTCTATGAACGGTTATGCAACCGAGGACGAGAATGCAAGTTACTAATATGGTTGATGGTTAGCAACAGATGGAAAACTCGAAATGGTGCGAGATCAAAGAGGTGTTTGACAAGAATTACAAGAAGAACTGTTGTTGATGTGTGATATAAAAATATTGATGATGACGGATGGTGATTCATGGGGTTTGAATCTGTTTTGCGAGAATGCAGAGAAGAACCCTAGTGAAACTAAAGAAAGCATTGTGTTGTTGTGGACTCGAGAAGAAGTTTTGGGTATGATTTTGAAAGTTATAAGTTACAGAGAAGCTGATTGCCTCCATTAGAATTCAATGATGACTAGTGGTTAGAAGATGAATTTCGAAACAAAGAAGAAGTTTAAGGTGATTTGAAGATGGGTTGAAAGCCTCAAAGAAAATAAAGAAGATGCAGACAAGATGTTTGTTTAAATGCAAGGATGATCAGGGAAACACAAGTGTGACAATTATGTCGCAGCGTTGCAAATCTGTTATGAATACAGAAATGTGGCAAATCTGTATAGCGTGGCAAATTTGTAACAACAATATAACAACAAGAAGAATAGTTAGAGCTTGTGGCAGAAGCTTGATGAAATGAAAGATTGTGAGAGAATCTTTAAAAGCGAAGAAGTGTGACGGTTTTTGCAACAAAGGCGTGAATGGAACAAGAGAAGAGGAACAAGGTTGTGCGAAAATAAATAAATAATAATAATAATAATATCACCAAGAGGTGATAAGAAAAAAAACAACAATAGTAGGTTAAAATCCTATGAGTTGTCGAGAGAGTACGAAAAGTATTCTATTGAAGAAAAGAAAGCAAGAGTACGAGAAGTATTCTACCGAAGAAACGAAGAGGACCGCAGTGTCCTTAAACTATAATTAGGACCGCAACGTCCCTAAACTAAGAAGAGGGGACCGTAATGTCCTTAAACTACAATTGGTACCGTAATGTCCTTAAACTACAACGGGATCGTAATGTCTTTAAACTACGAAGGGGACCGAAATGTCCTTAAATTACAAAGATGGGACAGTAATGTCCTTAAACTACAATCGGGACCGAAATGTCCAAAAATACTATGAGGATCGAAATTGGAAGATTTTTTTTCTTTTCTTTTTCACAAAAATGTGAGGGAAAGCTCAGTTTAAATTTCTTTTGTCCAAGATGGGCATTCGTGATCTACATGCTCCATCTTGAGGGAGGGTATTAGGAAATAATATATGAGAGTCTATATTTAGGAGATATGTATTTAAGTTGTGAGAGTTATATTAGGAATTGTCTTGAGAATCAAGTCTTGTGATTGTATAAATATCTTGAAGAATTAATGAGAAATACACCAAGATTATCATTAATGTAGTCTTTTATGCTTCCGCGTGTTTATGCCCTCCTCTCTCTTGCTCGATCCTTAACATCTTGTAATTCTTCCTTAAAGCTAGTTTTGATTGTGTCTAACTGAGAAGTAATATCTGTGGAGAGGGTTTTGAAATCAGAACGGAGTTGAGCAATAGCAGCGACATTAACGTCAGTTTTATCTGCAACTTCCTTGAGAGTCATCGGGAAAAACAAAATTTTTGGGTGGATTGTAGCGGCTCTGATGCCAGTTGTTGTATCCCTACAACAATTAACAGACAGAGATGGATAGAATGGTGAAAATCACCTCTCGAATCAGAAATTCAAGCCAAAATTCTGAGCCGGAGGCGCAACCAATTTCATTAATGAAAACAATACTTTGATAGATGAAGAAGATAATCCTTCTTACACATTAAGTAGCTAATAATTAAGCCCTAACTAGACTCAATCGAACAACTACGCGTGGCAAGCTATCAACGGTCCATAACCACCCAATGATAGCCGGTCTTGAAATACTAAGGCACACAAAAACTATTCACATGTGCAGACCACAGAGTGGTTTACACAATAGGGGATACAACAATTGGTTGGATTTTAGTACCCTCATTTCTCAACCATGTGTAAACTCAATCCTTTAGTTTAAATCTCATTTTCCTAGCAAAAAAAAGATTTCCTCTGTCAGAACCTCTATTAGGGCTTTGTACATGTAATAAAAACTTTAGGCCCAGTTTCAGGGTCCAATTGGCAAGCATTTGCATATGGGGAAATTAGGCTCAGGCCCAACCCATGGATAACCCATAATATGAGGCCCTTAATTAAAAAAAGTTTAAATCTAGGCCCCGAATTTTTAAAAGACCTTGATACCCTTATGCATATTGTCAAGCCCATAATTAAATAAAATTTAAATCTAGGCCCAAAATTATTAAATCTAGGCCCGAAATTATTAAAGTACAGTGCGAAGGTGTAACCAGAAGTTACACATGCATATGGCATGTGTAACCAGAAGTTACACATCCTTATGATATGTGTAATGCAAAGTTACACTTGTATATATATGCAAAAAATAGACATCAAAAAGAAAACACAAAAAAATACAATTATTACTTTAATATTCATTTACAATAATTTCTTAGCATGTGTAACTAGAAGTTACACACGCATCTGTTTAGTGTAATTGAGAGTTACATGTGTCTATCTAGTGTAACTGAGAGTTACACATGCATCTGACTTGTGTATTCAGCGTCAACTCCAGTTCCAGCGAGACCATTACCACGTTTAAGCAATTATATTTTATGAAGTTATCTGAAACCTGAAATATAACAACAAGCAATCAATATTTATACGATTAAAATGAACAGTACATACAACAATGTATATTTCAGTTTCACAAGCATCTGACTAGTGTAGCTAGCAGTTACACATGCATCTGAATTGTGTAACTGAGAGTTACACATGCATATAACATGTGTAACTAGGAGATACACATGCATCTGGCTTGTGTAACTTTCAGTTACACATGCATATGACTAGTGTAACTAAGAGTTACACTTGCATATGGAATATGCCATTTAAAGTGGAACGTTATTCCTACTAACCTTGTTTTTCAAATTGACCAAGACTCGCAGATGGTTCTCAGTACCACCGGAAACAAGGTCATATCCCAATGCGTTCAAGGTCTTCAAGAGTTAACATGTCATAACATAAGAAAATAAACGTTAAGAGAGAGCATGGTACGTATTAGTTTTTAATTTTAAAGGAATATAACCATGTAAAAGCCTTACTTCCACAAACTATGAGCAATTTTTGAGAACATGTTCTTGATAAGCCTTGTACTCCAGGGTAATTACCAGCATCATATAAGAATGCTCCTGGAAAGACTTTGAGAAATGAGTTGATAAAACCCATGAAATACTGCCGCAAGGAGTTTAAACAACATATCATACAATAATTTAGTTTTGAAAGCTACGCATACAACAATAACACAAAATTTAGTTACCTGCCCGCTAAAGAAAGAATTTCATTTGTTGAAACCATTGTATGTTCTGCATCAATATCATCTCCATCAGGCTCCTCATCATAAGTCTCCTCACTGAAGCCACCAACCTAATAACAAATTCAACCTAATCGACCATCAATTGATCTAAAAAAAGGCTAGTGTCTTGTCAGTGCGCACAAAAAACGTCGAGACCTGCATAAAAATCAATTGATCCAAAAAAGGCTACAACTATTCAGAAATTATTGTCATAAAAATATTAAGATGCCATAGTCTAAACATTCCAAAAAAAACATGTGTATTCAGCTGGTATACATACAAAATGCATGTGTAATTGGGAGTTATATATGCATATGGCATGTGTAATTGTGAGTTACACATGCATCCGTAATACACAAACTACTCAAAAAGTGAAAACAAATAACACTTTTCTGATCAATTAAAGGAGATTAATCAGTTTGTCTTACTACAACATATGGGACATAAGTATCCAAAGTATTGATATCATGAAGAATATGTATTAGCAGTTTAACACGGATATCAGTAAATGGAGAGATCTGTTTTGTGCAAGGCGTATGACATAAATGATAGAGAATAAATCGCGTTTTCGGTACAAGCAACAGAAGTAGGGAAACTTACTGTTTTCAGTGTACCCTTCATATGAAGGAACCTTCCATCCTGAGAAAGGAACCAGGAAAGGAGCTTTAAGATACATAGCTCAAATAACACTGTTTTGCCGCTTCCAGTTGGCGCCAAAATGACCATGTTCATGTCAGAGAAGTAACAACCAGAAAAGCGCTCACTCTGCAACGAATTGAAATACCTGCATCCGCAAGAATAAGATAAACTATTATAACACCTTACTAGTTCAGATCAAGCAAACAACCGAAGCTGAAAAAGTATATAACAACGGCGTATCCTCACCTCAGGAGTGGCTACAGAATTACAGACTCAACAAAGTAAATTTGACACTCAGCAATTCCGCCGACCACCTAATCTGCCACTTATACCTATACCTCCAACATTCACACCTTAGCTCCAACTCCAACACCACCACCGGCTCCAAAGCATGCACCTATACCACCACCGGAACTTATTAACCATAGAAGATCCTTCATACAAATAATTTCACTAACACAAAGATAAAAAAAATGTTACTCAAGACGAACACGCTAACTGAAACAGTTGGGTTTCATGGTGCTTAGCAGGTACACATGTAATGGCTTGTGTAAACGGCAGTTACACATGCATATGACTTGTGTAATCTCCGGTTACACATCCATATGTCTTGTGTAATATCCTGTTACACATCCATATGCTTGTGTAATATCCAGTTACACATGCATATGCTTGTGTACTCAGAGCATATAAATTATCTACATGAGCGCTAGAAGCAGTGATATGACATAGAGCTACTCAATAAATAAGATAAAATCACACTTACAACATATGATGTATCTCAGCTGCAGCTTTCTCCTCCTCACCTGCAACATTACATCCAAGCCACAAATAGCACAACCACATCTCCATTTATAACTCACAGTAACATATTCATTCAAATCCAATGCTAGCCTGCATTTTTGCCTTAGTCACCATCATATCTTCACTCCCTTCTTCTGTAAATTTCATTTACAACCAACCATATCACCACCACTAATTTACAATAAATAATACTAGGATAACAAATTCGATTTCATTGACAGAGATACATCAAACTATATAGAGTTAGAAGTAAAGTACACAAGATTAAGCAATTCAATCAAAGTTTATAAAATTCATAACAAATACATGGGTAATAGAGATGATGATTCGCTGATTTCGAATCTGAACACCAATTTTCAGTCAAGTCTTAAGATAAACAGATCGATTGATATTCAGTAAGGAAACCTAGAAAAAAAAATTATAACATCTTTCAATATTTTCATCTTAAAAAGCTAAAAAACGATTAAACTGTAACAGATCTGAACTTTGATCATGAGTTCATAGATAAAATTCAGTGAAATCATAACTTCGAAGATTTCGAGAGAAAAAATTCAAAATTAATAACATATAACTTCAATTGAATTAAGAGATAATGAAAAATGAAGCTTATCTGCACGTCGATTTGATTTCGTAGATGAATCTTCAGATGCAGGATTAAACAAATCATCTTCATCTTCCATATGATCTATCTTTTGATCATATGCAATCGATCTTTGACATAAGTGAAATAACAGAGGCATAGACGAAGAAGATGTGATAGATCGTCGTTGTTGCAGTCGAATATTTGGATGAAGACGAAGAAGATTTGATGCAGTCGAAAATGAATCTCAGGAACCCTAGAAACCATTGTTCTACAACAGAGAGAGATAAAGATGAAAGAGAAAGAGAATAGAGAAATGAAAAGAAGCTTCTGGGATTCCCTTGTATAAATACTAAAGGGCAATGTTGCCATTATTAAAGTTCGGAATAATTAATTATGGGCCTGATCTAAAGATAATTTGATTTTTCGGGCCTAATAATATCATTTTATGAAAGTGTGGAGTTGAGGGTGGAGGATCCATTTTGTGGGGCTTCTATATGTTTGAACCCATATAGTAGGGGGTTCTAGTATTTTTCACTTTGCATATTTCTCAAACGTATTTGAAAATCATGTATGCTGGCTGCTGCAATCATTTTATCTGCAAACAAAACATGGACTATTTAAATCTCCCAACTAAATTTCATATAATTGAAAAGGAGCCTTTACGGCTCTACCTCACCAAACCCACATAAGCCAATAAATATTGTTTCCCATAGTAATGGGAACTTCCCCACATGAATGGGACCTAAAGCAATTGGAAGTATGCAAGCGCAAACCACTGACAAGTCACTGGTGCCGACCCATGTGTTTATGGTGATGAGTTTACATTCTAAAACGTTTCAAGTTTTGCTTCTAATGGATTCCCTAGGCTAGTAAATTGTGCAACAGTGCAGATACATTAACATTATTTTGAGTAGATCAACGAATGTAGTCTCCGCATCTACTAAGAAATTGGTTGCGCCCAGACCAGAAAATAGCAAAAAACTTGGTCGATTGAGCTCGCTACAGACATAGAACTGAAGACAAAGTTAACACAACTTGAGTAATTAATTTCTATTATAATTCGTCGGTGTCATCATCTAAAGTTTTAATCTGACTTGATCCAGTCTGACGGTGCTTCAGCATCCTTTAACGGACCCCAACACTCTACCTTGTTGAATTCTTGCAGATTTGAATGAAAATACACCCAAACTAAAGCTTCTTCTAACTCTGGGTAGTTCTGAAACAAATTTCCATCTCCATGTACAAATGCTTTCAATACCTGTTTGCATAATTTGAACAACTATTTCAAAACCTGGATTCAAAGAATCAGGTTGTGCATCGTGAGCAAAGATATAATGAAAGCCTAGTTAACCACGGATGCGGCACCATTGCTAGTTGCGCACAATGAAAGGGCAGCACGATTTGCTGGATCATTTGAAGTTGGTTGCTCTCGAATAATAAGAAGATAAGAGAAGGCAAGGAATTTTACCACAGGAAGTTCTTTGCGGAAGATGTAGAATCTGAGCCTTGCAAGGAGATTCAAAAGAAAATGAGTACCACTTATATGGCAATGAACATGTGGAGACATATTTCCTTTAACCTTCTTCCACTCTGCAACTACTTCATCTCTTTGTAATTTGTTGTACCAACCTTGTACCTATTTTATTCCAGATCAAATCAAACTGGATTAGATCAATCTAAAGTGTCATGTGTGTTTTCAATCAAATCCGTATAAGAAGGAGAAAAAAAAGAGGGTGCAAGAGAAAGTGCAATCCTAGAAATGCAGCAACAACTCAAGCCCATTTCACATTGAAAATGCGAACAGTGTCTTGGCATCTTTCTGGAATAACTTTCCTGTTTTGGATGATTTAATGTCTCAAAATCGCAGAAAATAAACAAAGTTTTTTCTAAATCAGGTAGTAAATAGTAGTACCTGTGATCCATCAATGGTTTGAGAGATGGCAAGAATAAGCTTAGAAGTGATATCACTGTGCGTAAGTGTATAAGTTCTTGGAAGATTTCCAGAATGTTTCTTTTCATCTACACCCAAAAACAGTACCTTCAACTTTGATGCTTCAAATACAGCTGGTCCAAACAATTTTGCCACCTACAGAAACACACACGCAGACACACACATAAATCAAAACACTTGCAGAAAAACAACAGAATGTTGTAGCAAAGATTACCGGAACAATTGATCGGATTTTCTTGAAAGATCGATTGCATTTTTGATGAGGTTGACGTGATAATGGTTCGGTTAGTTGTGATGAAAGAAGAAAAGTAGCAGTGACAGCCATCTCTCAGCATCCACAGTCGATAATGTAAAATGGTACAATGAGGGTGGCAATATATTGGAATATATGGCGCACGTATAGTGAAGAGACCGAAGTGATTGTGCAGTGCTCAGACGATAACCATTTGCTTTTAGAACCTTGAAATTTTACTGGCTAGGTCCCGGCAGGCAGACAAGAGAATTAAGAGCACCGTTTGTACATATTTTTAGCACATTGTGTTAGCTACGTATTCTTACTAGAGTGGTGAAGTCGTTTGACGCTGGATTTTACATCATCATACCATAAAGATAACAGATACTCCTATATAAGGCTCATACCAGAAATATCTGTTAGGGGTTTGTATTTTAGTTATTGCCACTTCAACCACACAATATTCACATATTTTTTTTTTTTTTCTAAGCAATGCTGTCCGGCACCATTTTGCGGGTAGTTATCTCGCTCAAACGGTTTTTTTACCGTTAGATCACGCTAAAACCCAGATCTAACAGCCTTGAACCATTTAGGAAAAATGGTGGGTCTTTCCTGAATTCGAATCTAACCGTTAATTTGATCATCTAACGGTAAAGAAGTCCGCTTGAGCGGGATAGCTACCCGCAAAACAATGCGGGATAGCATTTGTCTTTTTCAAATGCCATTGAAAATTTTGTATGATGCAATCGTATTTTCTTTTCTCTAAACAGATGTGATCAACATGTTCAATGGACTTATTAGAGAGCTGAAACTACAAACAGAAAATGAATTAAAAATGTTTCCTGACCGACCTAACTAAATTTCATACGGCTTCCGCCAAAGCCATCAATTTTTCTTTTCTTTTCTTTTGGAGGCTGCTAGCGGTACGATGGGGACTATTACCTACAGGGGATGTCCTATGAGCACGGAAATGACTTTTGGGTGCAATAATCATAAACAATAAAAAATCAAATAAATAAAAGTTATTGGTAGTTAGCTTATTTGTAATGGAAGTGATGATTCGATGAAACAAGCGAACCCCCAAATATCCGCAATAACAACACGATAAAACTTTAGAAAAACAGAGTGAATCACGTGTTCAACACACCGTCCTTAAGATATTAGCGTCCGATTACATCCAAAAGTGATGTTCTATCCCCCACAAGGCAGATGCCTCCAGGATAAAAACATCCTACTACACCTATTACTAGCATATGTAAATAGATGTTCAATTTGAACTTAGAACCTCCGTAAAAACCCTTAAGGAAAAACGTAAAAACTTAAAGAAAAAACAACAGAAAAAGATTTTTTCTTTGGGGTCTCTCTAAAATATATTTTTTGGATTTTACAAAAATAAGAAAATTTGTTTATATAAGGAAATAATACAACTTAAGCTTTTCATTCACAAAAGAAAACATGAGTTGTTTTATTTAGTCAAAACCTTAAAATATAAATATGAATTGTTTTTCAACAATCCCCCACATGAATGAAAACCTCGGTAAAACATGAAAAAATATAGATAAATCTTGATAAGTCAACACCCCAATCCCCACGACCCTACCTAACCGAACATACATATGGACCGTCCGTTTGTTGAAATCATACTAGTCATTTCTACGTCCTCTCCCTCACACAAAAGTGTGTCGATCCATGGTCATATTATGGATTGCATAAATCATAATAGTATGGAGAGCTTTCATCTTCAGTTTCTCACATGTGAGACTAAAGGTTTCTTTCACCAAAGTGAAAATGCATGAACTAGTGAACCCTTAGTGATCCTTAGGTCTTAAGTTCCAGTAATATTAAAACCATCAAAACCACATGAAACTCATTTTCTCAAAAATGATTCAAATTTCGACAAAAAACAAAAATCACATAAAAACGCAGGAAATACCATTTTAGGAAGAGGTGTCCATGAGGTCATGAACCTTTGCTTAGTGAGATATTACCGGAACTACTTTCTACAGACAGTGAACCCGATGTCTTGACTGCTAGTTATTGATGTAATTCGTGATAAAAACCACGTATGATATCTCCAAGGTTGCTGCCAAGCTCGTGTCGTTGTGTCCAATTTGGTCTTGCACATATCTCGTTTCTTAGAATGCTCTAGAGAATCAGGTTATATTCTCATAGGAAGCGGCCCCACTTCCTAATTCAGATAGGTGAGTTCCATCAAGAGTGTTTACTGCTACACTCCACTTCAATCTTAAATTGAAACTATAAAACTCATTAAGCCTTATTTAAAAGTCATCCTCCACATGCAGTCACACTATCACATCTACACCTTAGGGAAGGGACAGAGAATGAAATTCTCTGATAGTGTTTACCTTTACCCACCACAAATTAGTTGTCTCATTCAAAACCTTAATCTTGGGATCTCCAAACATCAAGGTTGAGTATCCGTCATGACAATTTTAATTGATGAGTTTAAGCCCAATCTCCCTCGATGCAATTATGACTATCTCATTGGACAAACCTTTCGGTAAAGGTTGCGCGATATTCTCCTTGGACTTTATCCAATCAATGCAAATAACACCTATTGAGATTAGTTTGAAAAATCGAGGGTCTAACAACACCACCCAATATTTCTCTTAGAAATCTGTATGGACAAACTCGAATATACTTTCAAGAGAATCAACAAGACTCAATCAATTAAAAGTATATCAACGAGTTTATATCTCTCTTCTTGATTTGATTTACTCAAGCATGAACTGCGAGTTCTAATCAAATGCAAGGAATAACTTGGATGGTACCAAAGACCAATATCCAAGGATCAATCAATGACAATCAACAACCAAAGGATGGATTACTCTAATTGATGATCTAATGCATAACCTGTATTATTTCAATTATAAAGATAAAACAATATAATGTGGAAATTGAAATAACACAGACACCAAAATCTTTGTTAACGAGGAAACCGCACATGCAGAAAAACCCTGGGACCTAGTCCAGATTGAACACACACTGTATTAAGCCGCTACAGACACTAGCCTACTCCACGCTAACATCGGACTGGACTTTAGTTGAACCCCAATCAATCTCCCACTGATCCAAGGTACAATTATGCTCATATGCCTCTGATCCCAGCAGGATACTGCGCACTTGATTCCCTTAGATGATATCTCCCACAAATAAGAGTTGCTACGACCCAAAATCGCAGGCTTTGACAATAAACAAATCTGTTTCACACAGACAAGTCTATCAAAGGATCAATCTGTCTCCCACAGATAAACCCTAAAGGTTTTGTTCCGTCTTTTGATAATAATCAAGGTGAACAAGAACCAATTGATAATCCTGTCTTATATTTCCGAAGAACAGCCTAGAACTATCATTCACCTCACAACAATCTTAATTGTATGGTAGCGAAACAAGATGTTGCGGAATCATAAACAATGAGACGAAGATGTTTGTGATTACTTTTTATATCTTGCCTATCGGAGATATCAATCTCAAGCCAATCAATCTGATTGTACTCGTACGATAGAAGATACAAGATCAGATCACACAACTATGATAAAAGTAGTATCGGTCTGGCTTCACAATCCCAATGAAGTATTAAAGTCGTTAACCTGGTTTTAGAAGAAGAATACCAAAGGTTAAAGTAGAATCGACTCTAGCACGCAAACTAGTATCACACGTAAGGTGTGGGGATTAGTTTTGCACAATAATATACGTCTCCTTTATATATTCTTTCAAATCAGGGTTTACAACCAATGTTAGCTTAGTAACAAAGCATTCAATATTCAAGCTAATATTTCTCAACCGTCAGATCGAAAACTTAGCTTGTTACACACACTTGACAATGCACGCTTCTAGGTTTGTTAACCATACCCAAACGTATGCACTTGTTGGTTCAACAATAGTTAACCAAAAGGTTAGCCATATGAGCATTTCATATCAACCATGTTCTTCTTCACCATAACTAGTTCAAATGACTTCAAATGAACTAGTTAGAGAGTTGTTCAATTGCAAGGAAATCTTATGTACTACACAAGACACAATTGAAGCAAAGATGAACTTTTATAGCCACGGTTTGCAAACTGTATTCCTTAGTATTTTTATGTTTAAGTTCGGAAATCATCTTCAGATATATAACCTTCTCAAGTTCGCAGACTAGGTTCACGGACTTAAGTTACCGGGCAGAGTTTACAAACTCCAGCAGAAATTCTCGGGTATGAGAACTTCGTCGGTTCGCGGACTTGGTTCGCGGACTGAGTTCGCGGACTTAGCTTCACGCAAGTAGTTTGTCAACTCCAGCAGAAATTCTCGGGTTTGAGAACTTCGGAAGTTCGCGGACTTGGCTCACGCCATTCTTCCGGTTCTCTTGATCAACAAAGTTCGCAAACTTTGGTTCAAGGAATAGGACTTATACATAAATGTGTTTCCACAACAATGCTTATGTCCTCCGTTGGTTATGTAATCTAAACTCTTATTTCAATCATTGAAACATTCTTAGAGGATGTTATATAGTTATTACACCGTTTCTCGTCAAAGCAATTTTCAAGATGATTGAAACATATCATGACTTTTGTCACATGGTAAAGATAAACTTGATCGAAGCGAAGCTTACCAACACATATTTCGAGATATAGATAGGCGAGGTATACTCGGCTCGAAATACCAAATGTGTATAATCCAAGTCTATATATATAACATACCACTTCTTGTCTAAAAGAGTAGGAGATAGAGTAGATAGACTTTTGAGTGATAGATAAGTTCAAGTCTTCATATACCTTTTTTCCGAGAAGTTCCACCGGTTCCTTGAGTAGTTCTTCTACTTGTATGATGAATCGTCATGAAGTCCTAGAGCTCAGCTACACTTTCTATCCTAGTCCGAGACTTAGCTATAATAGACTAGAAATCAAGACTTATAGTTTTGATCACTAACATTGACAAACATGCTTGAGATAGCAACCGCATGCGAGTTCGACCGAGCAATGCTCTAACAATCTCCCCCTTTGTCAATTTTAGTGATAAAACTATCAATACATATAGAATACAAAAAAGATAAAGAAACTTTAGTAACTCTTATTCCACATGTCTAATATTCAACATTCCTCAAAATCTTCGTCACTTCCAAGTACTCCAATGATACCAAAGGTTGTAAGTTTAGCATCACCGTTGTTGAAGATCCGTAGCTATAACAATGAGAAAATATAGTTCTCGATCATTGTTATACAGTGTCATAGTATTATTACACAGCGTTAAAGTTCAATTGCATCACAACTTCAACAATAATACTATGGTGATGTGTATCACTCCCCCTTAGTCAATACTCCATATCACATGGAAACCACCCCCCCTTACATAATGATCCGAAAACCATATGTATTTGTAGTATGAACTAATTAATTCTACCCCTTTTTGTCAATAAAATTGGCTAAGGTACAAGAATGGGATCATAATGAAATTTCCGAGAGAGACATCTCATGACAAAAGGAAAAAATACATACCAACTAATTTAGATGTAATCATAAAGCCGAAGCTAAATGCATTCATCAAGGAGTTTAAAGATACAAGATGACCTCTCTAAAATTCCACAGCTGCACACCCCTCAAGATATGACCATTAAGCACAAGTTCAAAATAACTCTCCCCCATTCGATGTCATTCCCGAAAGAACAACAAAAACGACCTTAATTTCAAACGAAAAGAAGGATTTTTATTGGAAACCAATAACCACAAGAATAATTTTCTATATCCAAAATCTTAATCAAATTAATCACAAGTAAAACCCATGATTAATTTAATCGGAATACACAATCAAATTAAACACAAGAGGTGATCAATTCAATTGATTGTGCTCAACATAAGAGAACTTATGGAGACACGAAAATACTCAACTAGATTAATTACAAGAGAACCCATAATTAATCTAATTGGAATACACAACCAAAATAATCACAAAAGTAATCAATTTAATTGTCATTTGTTTTGCTCGACATAAAAAAACTTACGGAGCAATGACTAAATAACCAAACAAGATGATTAATTTAGTTCAATACGCTCGACATAACATATCTCACGGAACACCAACTAAGCTAAAAGATCAACTTGGTTGTATAGTTCTCAACATAAGATACATTACGGAGCCTCACAGTACTACATAAAATATGGATCAGGGATGATCAATACACGAGGATTCATTCTATCTTCAATCACTATTTGCATAACGACAATTAATAGACATAATCCTTGAAAACAAAAGATTTTAATCTATCTTCCATCAAATGTGTGACAATATAGGCTTAACTTTTGTATTTTTCAAAAGTCTATTCATTCTTTTACCAGTACGTGAATACCGATCACAAACAACTTTACTTTTGACAGAGTATGGGACAAACATAGTTCACGTACGTAAACACCAATATCCCATAACAAATTGCTATATGTAAAATCATAAATATTAATACTGCAAAACATCATCCTCCAAATATTTTTAGAATTTAATACCAAATAAACCTAAAAAGAACAAGAAGATGAAACATAATAGCTATGTGTAGTCACAGTCATTGTTATTCAAGCACTAGTTATTCTTCCAACTAAACCAAAAAGAAGACATACTAGGCAACAATGTCTTTGAGAAATTCCTTATCATTCCCGAACTCCTTGTCGTCAACAGCCATTGGAATATAAGGTTCGTGGAGGAAGGAGTCAATACCAACGAACCGTCTTGGCTGATGATGTCGAACCAGGGCCTTCTAAATTTCCAAAGATCTTAAAACGCAAGCCTTTATTTCACTAATATCCTTTCTTACTTCCTTCAACTCATCAAGAACATCGGAAAACTTCTGAGAGTTAGAAGGGACATCCCTTGGATTTCTTGTATTCCTCCTCTTTCTTTTCAAGGAAGGAGTTACTGGATATTTATCCTTTTCCTTGATTGATGGCTTAACAATCATATTGACATCTTTTCTATCCAAAGACATGATGCTTAGAGAAAAATTATAAACAACTGGTTTTTGTGAGTGGAATTCACAATCTCATCAAGCAATCTTAAGATATAAAGGATATGAAAGAGGAAAAAGGAATGTAGGGTTTGCAACCTTTAAACAGGTTCGTGGACGCCCAACTCTAAACCCTATAAAGAATAGAATTGTCGATAATAACCCTTTACTTTATTTGTTAGACAGAAAAAACAAACCTAAAAGAAACTTTCCCTAAAGCGTGAGTGGTACAAAATCTTATCTCTTTTGATCAGGTACATGAGACAAGATTTACCAAACAACACAATCAATTTGTGTTGTGGTAAACAACAATTTGTCCACCATTTTACCCTAGAGAGGAATCCTCAGACTTCTTTCTATCAAAGAGATTTGACCATACCTTCTTTTCTAATGGTATTATTTTGTCTTTGGAAACCAACTTCTTAGACGAAAATAAAATCCTACATACCTCAGCAGTCTTCTGAGCAAGTTTAAGCTTCCTTGCCAATCGATTTGCTCTTCGTTGAAGTTTATCGGCGTGCCTCACTTGGTGTTTGTACTTGTAACATCTTGATAGTTCATGACCCTTCTGAGAACAAAACGAGCACGTCAAACTTGGATAGTATTCAGGCATATGTGGTGTGAACGCAGCTAGACACATAGTAGATCCTGAAATATTACAACCAGAGTTTCCAAAGGATGGGTCACTTGATTCTTCCAGCTTGATTGGATTCTCCTTTTCACCGAAACCATCAAGGTTGATATATGTATTGCTTCAATTATCAAAATCAATGTTTTCACATAGACGACTGACACTTTATTTCCTGTCTTCATCAGAATCATAGATCTCAGACATCTCATCAAGTGTTACAGCAAGACCTTTGTTCCCAGTGTATTTTCTACGATTTGGGCACTCGTTTGCAAAATGACCAAATCCTTTAAACTTAAAGCATTGTGTCATATCCTCGTCATCAGCCTCGTCAGCATCCCTGTTTTTAGGAAGAACGTGATTGTGAGGTTTATCTGATGACTTAGGTTTGTCTCTTGAAAACCGTTTACTTCTCTTCAATAGAAGATCCCTAAACTGTCTTGTGATCAAGGAGACTGATTTTTCAAGATCTTCATCCGAAAAATCATCCTCAGACCGATCATCCTCAGAGACAAACACTTTTACCTTTATCAAGTAATTTAGCGTTCTTCTGTGTTTTAAAGGTAACACCCTTTCCGATTTTGGATGTTTGCTCATGATCAAAGATATTTAGCTTTCCAACCAATGTATTTCTGGAAAGATTATCAAGGTTATTTCCCTCAACAATGGCATGCTTCTTAGACTCGTATCTAGATGGCAGCGATCTGAGAATTTTTTTCACAATGTCCTTTTCAAGAATAGTCTTACCCAATGAAAATGATGCATTAACAATTTCAGACACTCTGTGATTAAACTCATCAAATGTATCTTCATCTGTCTCCCAATTGGAATTAAGATTTTGAAGTCTAGCTTCCTTTTCACTGAAGTTACCTTCAAATACGGTTTCTAAGATATCCCAAGCATCTTTAGACCTAGTCCAATTCGACACATGGTGCTGAAGATTTGGGGTAATGGCATGTATTATTGCATTCAAACCGTCAGAATTTTGCTTTGCAACAAGTATCTCGGCAGGACTGTATTCACCAATATTCTTGGGAACGTTTACATCTCCAACTGCCACAACGGGAGCATCATAGCCATTACCAACATATACCCATGATTGAAAATCACGTGCTTGAAGAAAAGCTCGCATAGCAATTTTCCACCATAAGTAATTAGGGCCATCAAAGACTGGTGGTATGTTAATAGAGATAGCACCTCTGTCCATAGAGTCAGGTCGCTACAAACACAGACTTGTAAGGTCTTGAACGTGTTTGCCTTCTCTGATACCAATTGAAAAAGCGGGGGGTCTAACAACACCACCCAATATTTCGCTTAGCAATCTGTATGGACAAACTCGAATATACTTTTAAGAGAATCAACAAGACTCAATCAATTAAAAGTATATCAACGAGTTTATATCTATCTTCTTGATTTGATTTACTCAAGCAGGAACTGCGAGTTCTAATCAAATGGAAGGAATAACTTGGATGGTACCAAAGACCAATATACAAGGATCAAATAATGACAATCAACAACCAAAGGTTGGATTACTCTAATTGATGATCTAACGCACAACCTGTATTATTTCAATTATAAAGATAAAAAAACATAATGCGGAAATTGAAATAACACAGACACCAGAAATTTTGTTAACGAGGAAACCGCAAATGCAGAAAAACCCCGGGACCTAGTCCATATTGAACACGCACTGTATTAAGCCGCTTGATCGGTTGTCAACCGTCAAATATAATTTCACTTTCTTACTTAACTACAATTATATAGTAAGTGGTAGGAAAGAGTTCGTATCCACAGAGAGGCGTTTGTTGTTATGTAATTTTCAGTTTCTAAGATAACCAAGGGGGATTTTTGTTTTAGAAAATATAATAAAATAAAGTAAATCAAAGCAAATAGTTGGAATAATCAGTAAGGAGAAGATATTGGTCATGGGATAGTATCATTCACAAACATGTATTTTCATCAATGACTAGAATTGATATTTTAATCTCTCATCTATTAAAAGCCCTAGGATACCTTGATCGCAAGAATATCCCGCTAATTCCCTAATTTCATCACAACCACATTAAAAGATGCATATGTGAATTCTTCCTAGAAAGTAACCCAAAGTGTAAGAGCACAATTAAGTTTTACTCCCTAAAAGCTTTAAAATTTATGGAATAAGACTAATCAAAGCAATCAAACGTGTAAAAGCACTAATTTGATTTAACCAAGGTTATGATTCATATGTGACTAGTAGGATATATCGCTACAAGCACCACCCACAATTATGCTACTTAAAATCAGGGACAAACAACTTTGTCGTATTGAAAACCCTAATATAGCTTTAGAGATGAATACAAATCGAATTGATTACAGACTCAACCAATCAAAAAATCAAATCCTATAACAATATAGACCATGAATCAAAAACAATAAAATATTGAGACAAAACTAATCCATAGATTCAAATAACATATTTGAGAAGTCAACTTTTATCCCATAACCAATAGTAGTATTTAGTTACTCATAATAATAGAGTTCATCATAATCATAATCAATAAAATAAAGAAGATGAAAAAAAACGAAAGCAAACCCTAGAAGAAGTTCTCTCCAAAGCTCCAAGTAGAAAATAATATGTGATATCCAAAGTTGTAGAAAACTTTTCCTTTTTGTAACTTTTCTCCCTCCAAAACTAGGTCAAAACTTCAAAGCCCATGAGATGAAAATCCACCTGGCCCAAAAGCGAGATGAACCCATGTAGAAACTCTGCCAAATCATCATCGATAAGATGCCGGAGATTTGCCGGAAATTGGGCTCAGGTTACTGGAAAAGTCAAACCAGTCACCGGTCAAACGGGTCAACTCGGTCAATGTCAGACCGAGTCAAAGTCACTGAGTCAAACGCTGAGTGAGCTGAGTCAGAGTCTAACTCAGTAGCTGACTGGTCTTGGCCAAAGTTGTTGCTTGCAAAGGCTTAAGCTTGCTGTTGCACAATCATTGTGTATCACCAGTCAAGATGGTTGTCCTTCTCTTGCAGCTATCGCCGAGCCATGACAGGGCACGACACTTCCTAGCCTAGACTGCACAATCTTCATTAAAGCTCCACTGCTTCTCCTTTTAACAGCACCAGCTCCTTCCTTCCATTATTCCATTCTCTACAACTCCATCACAGTCAGCTCCCAATTAACCCCAGCTGCACCTACAATTCTGTATTATGCAACTCAGTCATATCTGCAACATCACCACCAACTGATTCCAGTTCATCTTCTCTCAATTTGACAGCAGCAACACAAGATCAACTACAGTTTCTCATTGACTCAACCCTGGCAGCACACAATCTCATTTCCAACAACAGATTCCGGCAACAGCAAGTTCATCTCATCTACATTACCAGCCTTAGCTGCTTCTCTTAGCAGCACAGCAACACCACATCTGCAGCTTCCATTCACTGCTTCATGGCATCCCAGTAATCAACACCAGCTACCACCTCAAATATTCATTAGCAGCATCACTGTAACAAGCCTGCAACTCAGACTTGAGTCACACAAGGACTGAACCTGTACAACATCACCACACTGCACAGCTGAAATTTCAGTTTCATACCCTCAGCTCAAGCCTCAAGTCTCATCTCCAGCTCTTTCCCTGCCTTTACCACCAGCACTGTGAAATATCTCCTCAAACTTGAGAAACTCAGCCCCATTTCCTGCT
Organism: Papaver somniferum; assembly: GCF_003573695.1. Lineage (NCBI taxonomy): Eukaryota > Viridiplantae > Streptophyta > Magnoliopsida > Ranunculales > Papaveraceae > Papaver > Papaver somniferum. The sequence goes on from NC_039365.1 coordinate 26,102,613, forward strand.
TACCACCATTCAGTTGCAACATCAGCCATCATACCCTGTAAACCTAACATACATCTACAAAGAACAACCACCATCTTCTTCCATCTGCCATTGCAGCATCATCTCTATTTCCATTGGCAGCAACAATTCCACTTTCATAGCTATCAATTCCAGTTACTGCTTCTTCTGAACTCAATTTCCATAGCAACAGCATCATCATCTACAACAATCATTTCTCTTGCCTGAACCCATTGCTCCATCTACAGCTTCTCTCTGACTTGCTCATTCACTTGCAATCGCAGCTGCATCTTTCTCTGTATGCATCTACTTAGCTCCAGCTGCAACAATTCATCACAAGCCATAGTAACTGCACCTGCAATTATTCAGCATCTCAATCCCTGTTTCAGCTGACCTGCACTCATATCAAACTAAACATACATCTAGATTCTTTCTTGAGCCAACACACAGCAGCAACATCTCCACTAGCTCAACATCAGCACAGTACCAACAAGTCCACCTGCACTGCAGTTCCATTTAAGATCCACCCATTTTATCTCCTTTGGCCATCATCTAACCACTTCAACATCCTCAAATCAACACTCTCAGCAGCAACTCACATCAATTTGTGTTCTGTAGCTTCTTGACTGTAGCCACCATTAATTCTTCCTCGCCATGAATCAGCAACAAACACCCATGGATACTCTATGAATCTTCTCCATTCATCGTCTTCAATTTCAAACATCGCAGAAACCCTAATTTCTGTTTCTTCTCAATCAACAACACCAGCAGCTAATTCAACCTTGACCCAAGCTTAACCACCTCTCAAATCGATCATTATGAAAAGAAGCTTCTTCATTCACTCATCTTCATATCCATTTCATTCCAGATTCGCACCAATACCCTAACTGAATCTCTAACATTTCCATAAGCTTTATGAATCGATCACAAGTCCATCATATTCATCAGCTACAACTCTCAGCTCAAAAACCCCTTCATTTCAACTCATTCGAACCCTAAATTTCTCCAACTGAATCTTTACAAATTCTTCCATTGAACCCTAATCAATCCCCAATCTCATCTCTGAATATCTCTAACTCTCATCAACCAAAGCTTCATAACCCATTTTCATTTTCTTCGATCTCATTTTGATTATTTAGCAGCAGATCTATCTCGGAACAATAATGTGCGCAGCCATTTTTCCTCATCTCTGAATTTTATGCCTGAGAGTAATGAACGCAGAAAAACACTTCTCTTGACTTTAGGTCTTGTGTAGGAGTGGGAATGGATACAGCCACCCAGGGAGAGTAGATAAGAGGTAATCCCATTTATTTGTCTGTCAGTTGCGCAGAACTGACGGTTCATTCTTCCGCTTCTTCGCCGCATAGCTCCAACTACCACTCGCCTGTGAATTGATGATTGACGATTCTGCCCTTTGTGCTCCAAAAGCGTGCTTTGTCTCCTTCCTTGAATTCTTTCACCAACAGCATCCGCCTCTTACTTCTCAGATTCACTTTTTCTCTTCAATTTCAATTCATCACTAAAGTAGTCGTGCTTTTCAGACAAAAATTTCATCACTAAAGCCGACATACTTTTCAGAAAGAGATGAAGAAATAAAAGAAAACAATGAGAAATAATCCGCCTCCACAGCATTTGCACCTTTTTGCTCCAAATGGACACTTTCTTCTTCTTTTGCTCCGAATGACTCCAAAGTACCTAAATACTCAAAAGCAACCATAAGATACATAATTTACAAGAAAAGTAGCAAAGAAATCATAAATACTAGATATAAAATTAGGTGTTTTAAACACCTATCACCGCTACAGACACTAGCCTACTCCAAGCTAACTTCGGACTGGACTGTAGTTGAACCCCAATCAATCTCCCACTGATCCAAGGTACAGTTATGCTCCTACGCCTATGATCCCAGCAGGATACTGCGCACTTGATTCCCTTAGCTGATCTCACCCACAACTAAGAGTTGCTACGACCCAAAATCGCAGGCTTTAAGAATAAACAAATCTGTCTCACACAGACAAGTCTATCAAATGATCAATCTGTCTCCCACAGATAAACCTTAAAGGTTTTTTTCCGTCTTTTGATAATGAACAAGGTGAACATGAACCAATTGATAATCCGGTCTTATATTCCCGAAGAACAGCCTAGAGTTATCAATCACCTCACAACAATCTTAATCGTATGGTAGCGAAACAAGATATTGCGGAATCACAAACAATGAGACGAATATGTTTCTGATTACTGTTTATATCTTGCCTATCGGAGATATCAATCTCAAGCCAATCAATCTGATTGTACTCGTACGATAGAAGATGCATGATCAGATCACACAACTACGATAAAAGTAGTATCGGTCTGGCTTCACAATCCCAATGAAGTCTTTAAGTCGTTAACCTGGTTTTAGAAAAAGAAAACCAAAGGTTAAAGTAGAATTGACTCTAGCACGCAAACTAGTATCACGCGTAAGGTGTATGGATTAGTTTTGCACAATACTAGATGTCTCATTTATATAGTCTTTCAAATCAGGGTTTGCAATCAATGTTGGCTTAGTAACAAAGCATTCAATATTCACTGTTAGATGAAAACCTGATTTAGATTCAAGCTAATATTTCTCAACCGTTAGATCGAAAACTTATCTTGTTACACACACTTGACGATGCACGCTTCTAGGTTTGTTAATCGTACCCAAACGTATGCACTTGTTGGTTCAACAATAATTAACCAAAAGGTTACCCATATGAGCATTTTATATCAACCATGTTCTTCTTCACCATAACTAGTTCAAATGACTTCAAATGACTAGTTTGAGAGTTGTTCAATTGCAAGGAAATCTTATGTACTACACAAGACACAATTGAAGCAAAAATGATTTGATTCACTTGAATCGGTTCATGAATTTTTATATCCATGGTTTGAAAACTGCATTCCTTAGTCTTTTTAAGTTTAAGTTCAGAAATCATCTTCAGATATATAACCTTCTCAAGTTCGCAGACTAGGTTCGCGGACTTAAATTACCGGGAAGAGTTTACAAACTCCAGCAGAAATTCTCGGGTATGAGAACTTCGTTGGTTCGCGGACTGGGTTCGTGGACTAAGTTCACGGACTTCGCTTCACGCAAGTAGTTTGTCAACTCTAGCAGAAATTCTCGGGTTTGAGAACTTCGGCAGTTCGCGGACTGAGTTCGCGGACTTGGCTCACGCCATTCTTTCGGTTCTCTTGATCAAAAAAGTGCGCAAACTTTGGTTCAAGGAATATGACTTACACATAAATGTGTTTCCACAACAATGCTTATGTCCACCGTTGGTTATGTAATCTAAACTCTTATTTCAATCATTGAAACATTCTTAGAGGACGTTATATAGTTATTACACCGTTTCTCGTCAAAGCAATTTTCAAGATGATTGAAACATATCATGACTTTCGTCACATGGTAAAGATAAACTTGATCGAAGCGAAGCTTACCAACACATATTTCGAGATATAGATAGGCGAGGTATACTCGGCTCGAAATACCAAATGTGTATAATCCAAGTCTATATATATAGCATACCACTTCTTGTCTAAAAGAGTAGGAGATAGAGTAGATAGACTTTTGAGTGATAGATAAGTTCAAGTCTTCATATACCTTTTTGTCAAGAAGTTCCACCGGTTCCTTGAGTAGTTCTTCTACTTGTATGATGAATCGCCATGAAGTCTTTGAGCTCAATTACACTTTCTATCCTAGTCCGAGACTTAGCTATAATAGACTAGAAATCAAGACTTATAGTTTTGATTACTAACATTGACAAGCATGCTTGAGATAGAAACGCATGCGAGTTCGACCGAGCAATGCTCTAACAGAGTTGTTTTTAGCTTTAGCTATTTACAACTTGGCTAACACAATGTATAGATATAGCTGGCACATGCTTATGTCAGATAAGAATGTCTTCTAAAAAGCATCTTAGGCACTTGTCCCCCTCTCATGCTTTATCTAACACAATACTCTCATATTCCATAATGAATTGAGAAATATATGTCTGTTTAGAAATCTTCCACGAACAAACCCTTTTGCTAGATCCACTCATAAACTTAAACTTCTCTGAGTCAGCTATCCAGTTTGCATCACAAAATCCATCAAGGAAAGCAGGATACCTTTCATAATTCAAACAAAAGGTCATAGAGTATTTTAGGTACCATAATACTCTACTCAGTGCATCTGAAATGCTCCTTCTCTGGATTACAAGTACAATATAACTTCTTTAAAGTAATACTCGATAATATAGTATTTTAAAATAATAAAATTGCCTGGTCCCGATTCGGGGTCCTTAGTGCTAAAATAATAAATTCGATAAAATCATAAAATAATACATTTCAAAAGTTCCCCTTAATGATTATTAGGTCCCAAATAATATATAAAATAATAATGCTACTAGAAAAATAATTTCATACATATTAAACTTTCCCAAAATATGATTTACTATTGATTCTTTTTTACTTTAAAATTCAAATCAAGTTGTATTTCATCCCCAATAATTCATAATGCAATTAAAGTATCCGCGACTACGTTGTTATACTGCAACAAGAAGTAATTTTGAAGTGTCATTGATAATTGGAGTGCTTGTATTTGCATTTCAATTAGTCAATAATAAACTTTTACAAAATTAGTCGATATTTTGCTTAACCTAGAAGTATTATTTATCCTCCACGCTAAGAATTACTTTTTAAAATAATTATATTACTATTTAATTATAAAATAATAATTTATTGTATTATCGATAATATTGTAATTCTTTAAAATAATATTTTTTTTGGTCCCAAACCTATTATTTTATAGAAGTTATATTGTATACCCACTTAACTTACTCATACTATAGGAAATTTCTGGACTCTTATAGTTCATTAAATTCATCATAGTTCCTGTAACTCTTGAGTATTAAAATTGTGATACTTCATAACCCTTATTCTTCTTGAGTCCACAAGAAGGATGATATGGAGTACAACCAGGCTTACAATCAAACTGATTATATCTCTTAAGAATATATTCAACAAAGTGAGAATGACTAAAACTATAACCATTAGAATGTATTCTAATCTCATCCCTAATATCACATCAATAGGGCCTAAAACTTGTATGTCAACGTTCTCATTCAGTGTATGCTTTAGTGGAATTAATCACATCCATGTTTGTATCAAGTTAAGCATATCATTCACATACAAGCATACAATCACATAGTCATCCTTAACAAGTTTATTGTAAATACACTTGTCAGATTCATTAACTTAAATTCACTACTTAAAATCATATAATCAAAATTTTCATGTCACTTCTTAAGTGCTTATTTAAAACCATACTAAGATTTGTTCAACTTAAAAACTTTGTCTTCACAAGTTTTCACTACAAAGTTATCAGGCTGGTCTATGTAAATTTATATATCTAATTTACGATTTAGAAAAGTTGTCTTCACATCCATATGATGTATCTCTAAATTGTTTATGGCAGCAATAACAATTAGCATCTTAACGAAAGTAAGTCTCGTCATAGGTGAATAAGAATCAAGGAAATATACACCTTCTTTTAGTTTATATCCTTTATCTACCAACCTAGCCTTATATTTTTCACAGTTCCATCTACCTTACGTTTCCTCTTAAAGACTCATTTATATCCTCCGGTCGTATTCCATGGAGGTAAAATAGAAAGCTCCCAAGTCTGGTTCTGACAGACTGAGTCCATTTCACTAAATGAAGCTTCTTACCAGAATGGGGTTTCAGTAGATGTTATGGCTTCTTTACGAGTTTGGATCTCAGACTAAGCTAGGCATGTTATGAAGTCAGGTCCATAAGAAGTCTCAATTTTAATCCTTTTACTTCTCCTAGGATAAACTCTACTTCATCTTCCTTTGAAGATAAATTCTGCCTAGTTAAAAAGAAATTTAGGGGATCAACAACACATCCCTAAGAAGAGACAAGTTTCAAAATAAACATGTTCAAAGAACTCAACATCCCTAGACTCCATAAAAGTATTCACACCAATGTCAGAAAAAGAAGAACTCGCTACCAAAAAAAAAACTATATGAAGTAGAGTACTCAGAATACCTATGTAGAAAAACTATATGAAGTAGAGTACTCAGAATGCCTCCACATTTTGACGTATAATAAGAAGGTTGTCTATCTTTCCATATATCAACATGGCATATATCATTTCATTTATGGTTATGTTCTTACGTTTAACTATACCATTTAACTATGGTGAATAAGGAAGTGTGATCTCATGAATAATGCCATTTAACAAGTAAAGTTCTCCTATATGAATTTCGTTCTCGCCATTACGTTTAGACCTAACCCTTTTACTAGTAACATATACTTGGTTTTCGATTTCAAGTTTATACTCTTAAGCTTCTAAGGCATTATCATTACCCATAAGCAAGTATACAAGATAACCTCGTACAATCATCTACGAAAATTATGAACCACTCTTTACCACTTTAGTTTGGGCTGAATTCAAGTCAACTAGGTCTAACTGAATTAATTCTAAGGGATTAGAATTACTCTGAACAAGTTTGGTAAAAGGTTTTATAGCATATTTTCCTTATACGAAGATTTATTGGAAAATTGGGGATATTTCCCCAAAACTCAGTGTAATTTTGGGAATATGCCTCACATTTCCATATTCACTTAAAATCTTCAATATTTTACCATCTACAACAGAACAAGATATAAGATTCTTGCATATGCCCGGAACATGAAAACTTCATTCCATGTGAGAATATTACAGATATGAGCTTCTACTTGACCTTTCCCTTTATTGCAACCTCTGTCGCAGATGAGTTTCTCAGATAGAGTTTCTCGACATCCCACTATCCTCTGATATGAGGAGAACATGTATCTATTTCAACAAACATGCTTGGTGGATCTAGAGTCCACCGACTAGTCTCTTACATCGGTTATTAAAATAATTTCTGACATCATGCCACTGGACTCATTCTAATTTGTTTCAACTAAAGTAGCATTAACTTTCTACTTATTAAGGTTTTTATGTTGTCTACAATTTACCGCCGTATGGAAAAAAGTTTACAAACATAAAAATCATCCTTAATTAAAGTTATAACAAATTCAGGCGGTGGCGGATCTACACTTGAACTTGGGCTGGCTTAAGGCACCCCCAAGTTTAGAATTTTTTTTTTTAAATAGGTAGTGGAGCTTAGCTGATGACAATGCAAATCCAGCTGAAATTGTTATCAACCCACCCCTAGCATGCATAAGTTTTTTCCAAGCCTGCCCTAGTTCCGCCCCTAAATTCAGGTTTACAAAACATACCTTTCTTATGAAGACTATGCTTAGATTTGCGTTCGATGTTCTCACCTTTATCAGCTTTGGAAGATTTGTGTTCATCATGCGCCTATTAGTCATGTCCCTTAATTTCTAGATGACACTTTTATTCACAAACCACAATTCCGGATCAGAAAGTAAAATATAAGTTTTGAAGATAACATCCATATCTATAAACTTCGTTTGAATTACCATTTCAAAAAACTCATGGTGACCCAAGGAAAACTAATTTAGTCAACAACATATTTCTACTCTTCACAATTTTTCAGGAACGTTTCTCTGTTTTGTAAAATATCAAAAGAATACTTTTACAACTCCAAAAATTATGAAATTTTGTGTGGTTAACTACCAGGATGTCTTCTATATTTGGTCAAAAGGGTTCACCAAAATTCCTTTTAGGTTAAGAAATAAATTCGAAACTCTACAACTGATCAAAAATCCATTTTTGTTTTTCACTCCATAATTAACATCCATGATTCACAAACCAATCAACCATTTTCGATTATTACAAATACCAATATCCTAATATTTTTGGGTGCAAGAATTAAAAACAATGAAAAGTCAAGTAAATAAAAGTTATTGATACTTAGCTCATTTGTAATGGAAGCGATGGATTTGACGAAACGAGCGAGCCCCAAATCTCCCGCAACCGCAACACTGTAAAACTTTAGAAGAACAGAATGAGTCACGTGTTCACACGCTGTCCTTATGACATTAGCGCCCGACTACACCCAAAAGTGATGCTATAGCCCCCACAGAGCGGATGCCTCCATGATAAAACACCCTACTACACCTATTACTAGCACATGTAATAGATGCTCAATTTGAGCTTGGAAACTCCGGAAAACTCTTAAGGAAAAACGCAAACGCTTAAGAAAAAACAATAGACAATTATTTTTCCTTTGGGGTCTCTCTAAAATATAGATAAACCTTTTTTTTTTTGGATTTTACAAAAGTAAGGAAATTTATTTATATAATGGAATAATACAACTTAAGAATCGAAATTCCCCGATGTGGGACTAATAAAATTCTCATACTCACAAAAAAATTTAAAAAAATTGTTTTATTATTGGATAAATAATATTACATAAACTAGTTGGAAGCCTACCAAGCTAAGATCCAACGACATACTACTACATTAATCGAACATGTTGCCGTGTTAACCTATCAGCGAGCCTCATGGATAACCGGGGACAAGCTAACACTACCTTCCATGTTAATTCTTACAATATTACGCCATTGAAGACTCGAACCTGGAACGCATGAAACTTTGGAAAACGGGGATGACCAGCTGAACTAGGTTTTATTTAGTTAAAACCTTAAAGTGGTAATTGAACTATTGTCCCTCCTTTTGATGGGCCTTCACAAATATCCCTAACAGACTTTATAAATGTCCCTGATGGCATAATTGAAATTTTATCTAAAAAAGTTATTTTCATGGTTTCGTTTTTTAACCCGTATGTGTTTTATACTTCAACTTCTTCCTCACTTCTGAGAAAATACGAACAGATTCATCTTCATCGCTACCTCCACCAATTCCATCTCCGTCGCCACCACAACCAACACCACAAATACCATAACCACCACCACCACCTCCTTAGTCACCGTCCACATCTCCATCCTTACAACAGATTCTGGAATCAATTAGATTTGAGATTGAGAGAGATCCGTGATTGAAAATCAAACCAAACCAATCCCACCACCACCATCTTCATCGTCACCAGCTCTATAACTATCACCACCTTCGTCGCTGCCAACTGGTTCGTGATTTCATTCTTCTTTAGATCGATAACAGATTCAGGTAAAAATGATGAAATTGATGATGGAGATTTTAAGTTTGTTACTTGATTTTTCAGTTTAATTTATGATGATGGAGATATCGGTGGAATTGATGATGCAGATTTTGCGATGGTTCTGGTTATATTTGATGATGTAGATGGAAGAAGGTTAAAACGATGTAATTGATGATGGAGATTGTGGTGGTTTTGGTTGGAATGATGGTTGTGGTGAGGTTAGAGTATTGAAATTGTTGATGAAGATACTGGTGGTATTGTTTTTTGTGATGGTGGTGGTGGTGGATATTCTATGTGATAGTTGGTGTTGTTTGTGTTTAGCTTCAGATGAAGAGCTTGGTCTTGAAGTTGTTGTTGTTTATGAAGCTACAAGTGATGATAAATTGTTGTTGTTTATATGTTTTTACGGGATCAATTGTTGTTGTTGACCCAATTTTTTATGGGATCAACAACTGTTGTTGATCCAATTTTTTAATGGATCAACTACCGTTGTTGATCCTTTTAACAACATTTTCTTTGATTAGTATACTCATGCTTGTAGTTTAAATCATGTAATTTCCTTCCAATGTTGAACTTGTGGTGCAATGGTAGCATGACTGACTTCATGTCATATGATGCGTGTTCGACTCACGCCAAGTTCACTCAATTTACATGGATCAACTTTCATTGTTGATCCACTAAATTGGATCAACTTCTACTGTTGACCTTTTTTTTTGGATCCACTATCGTTGTTGACCCCCTAAACTGGATCAACTTCTACTGTTGGTTCTATTTTTATTGGATCAACTACTGTTGTTGATACAAAAATATCTGAACCAGTGGGGGCGGCGGTGACGGTGGCGGCGAACTAGTGGTGGTGGCGGCAACAAACTAGTGGTGGTGGAGGACTGGTGGTGGTGTAATGGTGGTGGTTAAGGAGTGGTGGTGAAATATTAGTGGTGGTGGCGGTTGGTAGGTGGTGGTTGTTGAACGGTGGTGGTGGAATGGTAGTTGAATGTTGGTGGTGGTGGTGCTAATGGTGGTGGTAAAGTGGTAGAAGAATTTTATTCCATTTTGAAATAAAGAAAAATATTATGTGGGTGAGGGTATCAAGGTAATCTAATATCAAATGGATAAGGTTATTAAAAAATATGGACATATTTATTCTTGTATAAAGATATATTATTGGATGTCAAAAATAGGGACATATAAATAATCTACCCAACCTTAAAATATAAATATAAATTGTTTTTGAACGATAACTTCGATACGCTGTGTGTTGATGGTTTTCAAATAGTGATTGTAGTTGTAGTGGTAAACAGGGTCTTTTCAGACTTGTGAAGAAAAAAAAATTTCTAGATTTAAATTAAACAGGCAAATAAATAAAATAGTTCAAACCTTTAGAGAAAATACCAAGACTAGGATTCCACCATTGACCAATTAAATAGTAAATTCTAAATAATATTCATGCAATTCTATCTTTAAAAATAATTCTAATATTTGCCTCAAATGTATTTTTGAAGTAATAATTGTAATCACAAAGTATAAAACATCAAAATTTTTTAAAACCCAGCATGCTTCATCAAAATAATTCACAACTATTCAATAAAAACTAATATTTCAAATTCAATTCCATGCAAATAATCAAATAATAATATTGCAAATAAATAATAAAATTAGAATTATACCAATCAATATGGACCAATGGCTTCCTCCGTCGTCTCGGCTAATGGGTTTAGCTCCTCATCCCAAAGACACACTCACAAGATGAATTCATGGCTAAAATAGGTGTTTTTATTGATGAATATAAGATGAAACAGAAATTTGCAACGCTGTAGTAGTGTTACAGTGCCACTGTTACAAAGGGGTAAGTGCTTTTAAGACTGCTGTAAACGGTAGGCCATTACTGCTGTAAATGAACGACACTGGTATTGTTATTTAAGACTGCTAAAGAACGACTGACTATGTGAGTCTGTTCTTCGTGTTCTTCAGGATCTTCAATGGCAGCAGCAGCAGCAATATCTCCTGTAACTTCTTTTTCTCGTCTATCCTCTACTCCCAATTCTCTCCTAAGGGTTTCTAACCCTTCTATGACAAAAACCCCACTATATATAGCCTTCAGATTCCCTAGAAACTCGATCAAATTCGAGAATAAATCTCTTATTCTTCACGTGCAGTTTTAACAATAATTCCATCTGTCGATCTTTGTATGCGTCTGTTAGCTATTCTATTGCTCCCAAAATCTTCTCTGACTTGAACTCAACTGTTTTGAAGTATATCCCACGCAAGAATCTCTCCCAAATCTTTCAAACCAATTCAAAACCCTAAACAGGGACCGTGTGCACTGTCTTGACTTTGTGTGGATTTTCTGACTTATCCAGCCCAATTAGATGGGTATAATCGCTTCTAACAGGTCCTTTATGTCTTGTAGAGTCCGTGGGTACCAAATTTGCCCATTGAATCGCCTGCTAGGTCGCTCAAATCCTTGATCCAAAACTGTTGACGCTGCTGCCTTTTTTCCCGCCAAAATCCAGGTTTGAAACTTTGAAGATGACCTCCCCATATCCAGTTCCGGTCTCCCTTTAGCAGATGCCTGGAAATGGGTCACCCCTTAGTAATTAGGTTACCCCTTATCCAAAATGAGAGTCCGTATAGTAATTTTCTCCCACGGGCGCAAAAACCATTTTTTAGCCAATTTCGCCGCAAAAGCTTTATTCTTCCAAAAACACCTACAAATACATAAAATAACCGAATAAGTACAATATCGAGTACTAACAATATATACAAATGAGCTATATTAAACACATAAATGCGTCTATCATGTGTGTAACATTAACTTCCGTTATTTACTTCAAAATGTATTTTCATTTTCAAACATCTGACTCAACCATCAAAAAGTCATTCCAAATATTGATTCCAATGGTAAATTGGAATATTCCCCTCACCAATGGGACCTAGCAGTAATTGGAACAGCCCCCACGGAAATCGGCCCTACAAGCACTTGCAGATGGGCAAGCGTGAAAACCACTGACAAGTCACTGAAGCTCTAGGGCCGAGCCGACCCATGTGTTACTTCGAGTGTGAGTTTTCATTGTAAAGCGTTTTAAATATTGCTTCTGGTGGAATTCCTTGCGCTAGTAAAAGATTGTGCAACAATGGAGATACATTAACATTGTTTTGAGTAGATCAACCAATGCACTCTCCACATCTACAAAAACTAAAAATGGACGCCCAAACCAGAATTTAGCAAAAAAGTTTGTCGAACCAGCTCATTATAGAGACAGAACAGAAGACAAGTTAACAATTTAACACAACTTAAGTAATCAACCTGTATTATAAGAATTTGTCTAACTTCATATTTACATTTTACAATTTCTACATTACATTTTGTCAAAGAATTTGAGCATTTGTAGAAGGGAATTACTCCTACTGTTGTAAATTTTGGTTGGTTCCGCTAAGACTTGGATCGGGAAATTCTTGATCACTCCATGGGATCAAACTAGTCACTGGGAAACAACATGTACAATCTTCTTTACATGGTTGTGGTCTAACTAGTGATAATTCGTCGTCATCATCTAAAGTTTTAATCTGAGCTGATCCTTCTGACGGTGCTTCGGCATCCTTCAACGGACCCCAACATTCTACCTTGTTGAATTCTTGAAGGTTTGAATGAAAATAAACCCAAACTAAAGCTTCTTCTAACTCTGGGTAGTTCTGAAACAAATTTCCGTCTCCATGTACAAATGCTTTCAGTACCTGTTTGCAGAATTTGAACAACTATTTCAGAACCTGGATTCAAAGAATAGGTAATGCATTGCCGAGCATAGATATGATGAAAGCCTAGAAAAACACCGGACATTGCATCATTGCTAGTTGCACACGAGCATATAGGTATAGTACCCCATGCCGATTTGTATGCAATGCACACTTTGGTAGATCATTAGAAGCTGGGTTGCTTTCACCGAAGACTATTCTACTGGAATAAAAAGAAAACTAAAGAATAGGAAGGAATTTTACCACAGGAAGTTCTTTGCGGAAGATGTAGAATCTAAGCCTAGCAAAGAGATCCAGAAGAAAGTGACCACCACTTATGTGACAATGAACATGTAGAGACATATTTCCTTTAACCTTCTTCCACTCTGCAACTACTTCATCTCTTTGCAATTTGTTGTACCAACCTTGCAACTATTTTGTGCAAACCACATACACAACCGGATCAGATCAAAGTAAAGCGTCCTGTGCTTTTTTCATTCAACGCAGTAAAAAAGAAAAAGAAAGAGAAAATGCAAAAAAGAAACTGCAAGTCTGCAACAACAACTCATATGTCCATTTCGCATTGAAAAATGGAGTTGTAGCATCGTCTAAAACAATTATTAACGTTTTTTCTTCTTATTTTTACCGTGCCAATTTAACTGCTAATAATTAATTTTAATTAATTTTGGATTTGTTTGACACGCATGGGTAATTCAAGAAAATGTTACTCTTCGAAAAAGACACTTTAATTTGAAAAAAAAAAAATGAAAAATTCCCTTGTTCTGTTCTGTTTTGGATGAATCAAATTCTCGAAAATAAACAGATCTTTCTGAATCAGGTAGAAATTAAAAGTACCTGTGATCCATCAATAGTTTGAGAGATAGCAAGAGTAAGCTTAGAAGTGATATCACTATGAGTAAGTGTATAAGTTCTTGGAAGATTTCCAGGATGTTTCTTTTCATCAACACCCAGAAACAATACTTTCAATTTCGATGCTTCAAATATAGCTGGTCCAAACAATCTTGCCACCTTCACAAACAAAAAAAGAACACATAAATCAGAAAAACACTTTAAAAAAACGAAAACCCAGAATTTATACACACAGAAAATAAGGGTTACCGGAACAACTGATCGATTTCTCTTGAAACATCGATTGTTTTGTTGATGGAGATGAAATGGTTTGATTAGTTGTGATGGGAGTAGAAAAGTAGCAGTGAAAGCCATCTCTCTTAAGAGAAAAAAAAAAAGAAGAAGAGAAATTTCACTGGATTTTGGTAAAGCTCTCCTCCAATTAAAGTGGAAAAGATAGTTTTCAAGTACAAATGATTTAAGAGTAGGAAAATTAAGTTAGCACTACTTCATCTCTAGCTAGTTATGTTTTCTTTACTCTTCCGTTTTGTTGTTTCGTATACTACGAATCTATTGATTTTCAAAGGTTTAAGATTCTAGGAATTAGAAGAGGAAGAAGGGATGCGTGTTGAGAAGAACTTCAACCGACCGCGGGAGAGAGTTGGCTTATAAGTTTGGCAATTGGCTATTCTCTCCAAGTTTTTATGTACACGTTGTCTCTGCTTTTTTATGGCACGTGGCTCGTATACTACTAGAAATGTGTGTTAGTTGTCCACTAGGAAGTCGTGTAGTGGACTTTTCGCAGTTCCATTTACCTAATGTGGACATTGTGGAGTCCGACTCTGATGTGTTTAATTCTTAACTCTTTTAAAAGGAAGTTCGAGGTGTGTTCCACCAAACCAAAACCAAAGCTCTTTTCCAGTAGCAAGTACCAGGTCGAACGGGGATATTGTCTCGTAAAGACCGTATCCTCAATGGTGCGACGAAGTTTTTACACCGGTTGTCTGCTGGCCGAGACGCAACTTATTCGAAGGTAAGAGTAATCCTTAACATCTTCCGTGTCTTGTTCGTTTTCGGCACAGGGAATAGTGTCCCATCACTTCCATGGGATTACGCATTCGCGACCATGTAGGTGATGAGTTCAGGGCTACGGGGTGATTATTCCCCTTCACGATCCTGCGAGCTGCAGAGCTACTGAGGGAGGTCCCCTTTCACAATTCTGCCATGACAGTTTACTTGTTCGCGGTTTGTACAGTCCTACTAAATCTTGAAACGAATAATCAAATGTAAAGAAGGGTCTAGTTACGCACCTCATGTACATACCTCTTTCACGTGGATCGCTGTCCTCCACGTTGTTCTGTCGAGCGCCAACTCTCTCTCCAAGCCTCGGTCTTTCAGGTCCCGCTTAATCAGTTCATCCCAGGTTAATTTCGGCCGTCCTCGTTTCTTCATTCTCCCTTCGGCTCGTCCGATGCGTCCTACTCGTACCGGTGCCTTATGTGGTCTCCATTGGAGATGCCCGAACCACCGCAACCGGTGTTGCGTGAGTATCATCTTCATCGATGCTACCCCAAGCTTCCCATGAATAACATCATTTCGAATCTTATAGTGTCTTGTCAGCCCACAGGCCCATCTTAACATCCTCATTTCCGTCACATGTAGCATTAAGATGTGTGGGTTTTTTGTCGCCCAACACTCCTCCCCGTACAAAAGTGCGGGACGAATTGTCGTCTTGTAGAACGAGGTGGGTTCTGCCAGTCATTGGAAAATTACAATGGAATTGGCCGACTGGGTATCCGATCAGCTATTAGAGTCTAGACGTGGTGTATCTCAAGTCAAACGACGAATATTATTCATTATGCTCAAAATTTTAAATCTTGTACTGAACTCCATGAGTCAATCAATCCTCGTTGGTCTCTAAGGGTTGTTTAAGGTCAAGGTAGTGTCCGGCAGTAGCTTTGGTTTGTACCAAGGGCATGAAAATTCTAAAATTATTTGAAATTTTTTATACCGACACCCCCTGAATGGTAAGAAAATGGTAATCCTGTACATGAAGTTTGTTCAAGACCGAATCTGGGGAAATATGTTCGGATTTGAAAAATATTCACCTGAGATAGTAAGAATTTTTTATGGTTATATTCACAATATTAATCATGAAAAACTTACTTTTAGCACTTTGGTTGGAAGTACTTTTCTTCATGTCAACAGAAAAATGATATCAGAAATCATCAACTACAATGTGAAAGGTCATATGATCACTGGTTCTGAAATTGAGCACGATAACATTTCAAAACTCATCACTGGTAAAATTGTTGAATGGAAAAAAGGAAAGATGATAACCAAAGACGTACCTTTACACTTAAGGATTTTCGGTAAACTTGTCGTAGAAACTCTCTTTGCTTGTAAGAGAGATTCTTCTCTATGGAATAGAGAATTTGCTGAACTGATATACTACCTTCTTGAAGGCAAAAAACAGATTGATATTTGTGGGATAAATATCAATCAAATTATTGAAATTATTGAATCTCTCAATACCACAAGATTTCATAGGAATCTTGGATATCCCTCTTTCATCACCAAGTTGTGTGAAAAAGCAATGGCCGACAGCTTTGGAGATGAGAAAGATGTTAAAACTGTCTCACAAGGAATTATCAACCGAATGAATGGAACTCAAAAGGGATCTAGTATCTCATATGATCAAATCTACAGCAATGGAGATCTCATGTTCCATATTTTACGTCTTGGGAGACAATTAGACTGTATTCAGAAACAGTTGGCATTTGCCTATAGAAATGATCCGGAAACCCTTGAGGGAATCCTAACAATCATAAATAAGTTTCTAAAAGAGGAAAAAGAATAAGTCTCTGAAGAATATTCTGATGAGCAAACAAATGAAGATTGATTTGTGATGTAATTTCAAAGTTGTTGTAGTAATAAATAATAGAGTTCGTTCAAGACTTGTGAAGGTTGTGCTTTTAGATTTAAATTTTAAAACTAAAGAAAATAAAGCAAATTAAAACTGATTGTATTAGAGAGACCGGGGTTCAGGATTTCACTATTCACCAAAATTCATGTAAATTAATGTTAATTTTTATCATGCAATTCTAGACAATATAACTCCAATCAAAAGAAATTGTGATTCTAATCATTGCCTAAATTAGATTTTCAAAACATCAATTGTTAATCGAAAGAATAAAGTATCAAAAGCCTTAAACTAAGCATACTTCATCAAGAGAAAACACAAATAATTAATAAAAATCATTACTCAATTTTCATTCGGTGCAAATAATCATAAAAGAATTGCATAAATAAATTCAAATAAATTTTACCACATAACTTTTGGAAGAATGGCTTCCTCCATCGCCCTGGAAGATTGGGTTTAGCTCATCATGTTGGAAACACACTCAAAATATATATTCATGGCTCAAAAAGTGTTTACAAGAAGAGAAAATAGTGAAACAGAAAATCTGCAACAACACATGCGCGTTGCAGACCGACTGTTTCAACTTTCAACTGTTATGATGAAGATAACCGTTACAAATATGAAGATAAATGTTGCAGAAGAGGATGAAGAAACTGTTACAATGAAGCTAAATGTTGCAAACCGGTTGAAGAAACTGTGACAAGCATTTGAAGAAACCGTTACGACGGATGAAGAAACCGTCGCTGTTTCCTTGTTCTTCACGAGCAGCAGCAACGGAGTTCTGAAAACTCTTGATTCACGCTTCCTGAGCTCTCCTCTCGACCCCAAACTCCCCCCCTCCCCTTATATGTGATCCTAGGAACCTATTTATACATCATTGCGACATTGAATCTCCCAAAGTCTCTTTATTTAATCCCATTATTTCTTTTATTCTCGAAAATATATTGTTTCCAAAAATCGTTTTCCTACGCGTCTGCAGCTGTATTTATTTCCTTCTATACCTTCTTCACGCTCCAGAATATCGATCAACTCTTCCAAACACGTGCAGTACACGTTTAAATTCCTCACAACTCGTGCAAGCTCATGTTTTTCCTCCAACTCCCTGTTTGGATTAGACCAAGTTATCCAGCCAAATTTGATCGAAACAAACACCCATACTAGCTCTGTTAGGACATATCACAACTACCCATGAAGTTTCAGCGATTGAATCACACAAAAACTCCTTCAAACATTCGATCGAAATTCTTCCAGTGAAGTGAAATGTTTTCCCGCCAAAATTGTTTTGAATTTGAGAAGAAGATGTCCTCCACCTAATCCTGTACGGGTTTCCCTTTAACACTTGCCTTATGGGGTGCAGATAGTAATTTTTGGGCGTAAATAATAATTTTTCTGGGGTTTCTCCGGCACATTTTTGGGTTGCTTCCGGTGCATTTCTGGGGTGCCTTTAGTACTTTATTCTGAGGTGTAAAACACCACTTTTCGAGCCAATTTTTGCTGCAATAGCTTATTTCTCTATAAATACCTACAAAGACATAAAATAACAAAATAAATACAAAATCGAGCACTAACAATACATACAATTGAGACATATTAGACACATAAATGCGTCTATCAATTTGTCTTCAAAAAATAGACAGTAGTTTTGATCTCTTTCAATAAAGTCTATTTTATGAATAAAACTATTATGAATAAAATTATTTGATTTATAATTTTTCTTGTGATAGTTTTTGATTTACATAGCTTGTGCTTGAATGCTTTATCTTATTGCTATATATGTTTATGGGATGTTTGATTTCGGTTTTACTACCTTGATATTCGATCTCATAATGTTGTGAACCCTTATGGTTTGGGTGACTTTTTGATTTAGCAGGATTAAGTTCTAGCCCATGTTGGTAGGCTTTATCAAAGGATCATGAGGGATTCTGATAGAAACAATATTTGAAAAAGTCACAATATGTTGAATCGGATTTGGTTTAGCATAAAAGCATATGTGTTTCGGGGGTTTTCAACTTTTGATTGCAATAGTTAAAAACCTGTTTTCAACCTTTCTCTGGTAAAGGTTGGTTGTTGTTATTCTTTTGTTTTGAAAAAGATTACAACATAATGATATTTAGATATCAATTCTCCCCGGAAGAAGATGCAAACATATTGGAGAAGTGGATGCGAAATTTGAGGTAACAATCTTGTTAGTTAATTGTTTTCCTGTTTAAGAAAAGCCTGATTTTATTACGTATATCTTTATTGCTTTTGCTTAACAAAATTTCGGTACAATTGATGTTTTATTCCATTATTTGTGTATGGATGTGTGTATGATTCAGTTGGTTCCGGTTAAGAAAAACTATTGTTATCTTGCGTTATTGTTTGATATTAATTGTTTAGGATTACAAAATTTCGGTGCAATTGCGGTACTTTAATGTCTATGTTGTTTCAATTGCTTCCGGTCGAGGTGAATAATTATGCAAGTTGATTTATTTGGTTTGTATGAATTGTTTATAGCTTAACGAAAGAACATATTTACGGGATGAATTGTTTAGTCCAATTCGATTCCGGATAAGAGAAACTAAGTTAATTCTGATCTTAGTTAGACTTATCAAAGTGGAGGTTTCGGTTATTCAAGTCTAATCGAATGCCTTAACAATAAATGCTAGGTAACTAACCTAGTACTTGTCTTGTTTAAAATTTAAAGGTCTAAGTTATATGGATAATTAGAACCTGATGAGAAAAATAGAGTTATCTTTATTTTGGTCTTATCGAACAAAGCGATTGTATTTGTAAAATCGGTTTAGCAAAGTGACTAAGTTGCTTAGTTGATTTTTGGTTTGCTAAACTATTAGGGAAAATTGCTTCGGGCAATTGTTTCCTTGGTAACATATCAAAACAAATTACTTTGTAGTTTCGGTTTTGATATTGGTTATCAAAAATTGTGTGTGGAATCCTCGTGCTTAACTCTATAGGTTGCAAGTCTATTTTGATATTTGTAAGATCCTTTCGGTTTGTCCTTTATTTTTTCGTTTCTTTGTCATTTTGTGATAAAAAGGGGGAGAAATATATGGAGTAAACAAGTGATACTGGTATTGATTTTATATTGATTGGTATCACTAAGGGAAAGGACATTGGTGCTTAAACGTTTATCTAACGAAAGAGTAAAAGCATAGACTAAGGGGGAGGAACATATCATTACAAAGGGAATAACAAAGACATGCGGATTGAAAATCTACCTATCTTACCTTTAGGGGGAGTAGCTTTGTTATTATAATGTCAACATCGACATTTATGTATTGAATGTATACAAGTTATTGTGTTGTTGAATTCAGAATCAAGCGTATGTGTAATGAATTCATGTAATTTGTTTATCCACATGATGTAAGAGTTTTGTCACTAAAATTGACAAAGGGGGAGATTGTTAGAGCATAACTCGGTTGAACCCACCAAGCGTTGGTATGTCAAGTTTGGTTGTCATATTTTAGTGAATCAAAACTCATTTTAAGAGTCGCTTGATTATGTACTAGAGTCAACTTCGTATAGGTTAGCTTGAAAGTATTAGGATATGAGACATTACAAGTATTGCGAAGACTTGAAGAAGTGAAGAAGTAAGGAGATACAACGACAACATCATCCTTCCACTTGAGGTAAGTAATATTTTACTTGAACTGTTTCATTCCCTAACATATCTTTCAAGTCGTGCATATTGAAAACAAAACTGCGAAACATGATTACACTCTAGATAGACATAGTATTAAGGAATACAATACGAGGTTTATTGCTTAACCATTAAACTTTGTATATAAGACATCGACATAATCGTTTGAATGCTATTGTGGCTATGTATGTGTATGATAAGTGCATAATTCACATGATTTTAGTGATTATTCCATGCTTGTTTTAGTTGGATTTCTTGCATATTATCCTTGTATTACTCTTGTTTTACGTTTTATTTGTTTCTTTAGGTGAGTCATTCAAAATCAATGGAAAAGGCTTCAAAATATCTATAAAGTGGAGTTCTCCAAATATCCAAGTGTTTAGAGCCAAATGAAGTGGAAGAAGTGCGAAGAAAAGGAGCAAAGACGGTCGAAAACATAACAAGGAGTAGAATACCAAGTTCTAATCATCCAAATTAAGGATTTATTATAACCATCTTGAAGAGAATTCAATTTTGAAGAAAACGGTGAAAGAATGAGGTCATTCCGAGTTCGGATGAAGAAGTTACAACCAAAACAGTCGAGACGAAAAATGGCAATCTACAACACCACTTTCGGCATTGCTAAAGCAATTCCGAAAGTAGACATATTTTAGGAAGAAAAGGTGTATTTTTGACACCAACTTTCGGTATTTCTTTGGGGATTTCGACAACTCCGACTGAGATAAACCTATGGGGTCCTTTTTGACGTATTTTAACTTCCAAATCAAGGAAACACGGTCCAGGATGGATTCTAATTGATAAGTGCATAATTCATATGATTTTAGTGTCTATCCCATACTTGCTTTAGCTGTTATTCTTGCATATTTTTGTATTATTACTTTGGTTTTCTCTCATTTGTATCAATTAGGTGAATCATCCAAAAAGGAGCTACAAAGTGCTGAAAAGAGCTAAGAAGAGAAGTATTCCAAGTATCCAAGTGCCCAAGTCCAAGAGAAGTGGAAGAAAAGCGACTAGAAGGTCCAAATACCGATCTTAAATCATTCGAATTAAGGATTTCTCATCATCATCTTGAAGGGAATTAAAATATAAAAAGAATGCAAAAAGAATGAGGTCATGATTGGTTCGGATGAAGAAGTTATGGTCAAAATAGTTTTTATCAAATACCGAAGACAGTGAACTCCGTGAACTAGTTTCGCGGATTGGGTTCGCAAACTTAATTCCGAAAATTTCTGCTGGATTTTGAAGTTTTCGGACTGGGTTCGCGCAAGAAAATGGGAAACGTGTATTCACACTTTGGAAGATCTAAGGGCACGTTTGGATTCGTTATTTCGGGTCGGGTTTCTTAACCGAACTAAATACTTGGAGACCAAGCAATGTAAACCTATAAAAAGGTATTAGGTTATGTAAAAATATCATCGAATCTCATATCACAAGTTCTACATCAAAACCTAGGGTTTACCCCTTTAGGGGGAAACCACCATTATCATCTTCTTTGTAATATGAGTAGCTAAATCCTTTGTCGATTAAGGATGAATTCAATGTTCTAAGCGTGAAGCTTTATTAATAATACAAATATATTGAGAGTTTTTATCATCATCGTTTGTTTTTACCATATCTAGGGTTTATGAATGGTTCTTAGATTGATTTGGAGTGCACGCTAGATTGATCGATTGATCGTTCTATTGCTAGAATTGAGTTAGGAGATAAGTAATCGTCGAATAATTCATACATAAGTAGAAATCACGAGACCTTGCAGAGGGATTCTGTGGAGCAATTGCGAGTGAAGATAACACCAGCAAGTGAACCTTGAGCTAAGAATTTAACTACTGGGATCAACCTAATTCACAAAGCCTAAAGCGTTCGATTGGATTACACATTGAGTGAGCTACTAATTGGTGGTTCGGTTGAATAGAATCTGATATTGGAGAGCTTCCGTATCCGTGGTACAAGGAGTTTTTAGGATAACACTGAGCTAGATGCTATTCTACTATTGGTGATGAATGGTTCTTATGAACAATAGATAAGTATTCTAATCCTGTTAACGCTTGGTAACGGTGAAGGATTCCTTAATCATTTATTTTCTTCATTGTCTTTCGATTTATTTTATAATCAAAACCCCCTTTGTTATTTACCTTATTTTGCTAATACAAATAACCTATCAATTACACAGCTCTCTGTGGGAACGATCTCTTACTACTGCTATATTACCAGTTAATTAGTGGGAAATATATTTGTTAATTTGTTGCATTAACGACACGCAACAAATTTTGGCGCCGCTGCCGGGGAGCAATTGCTAATTGATTTGTTATTTTTTTTAGCTTGTTTTTATTTTTTAGATTTTTGTTTTGATTTTCTTTTTCTTGTGAGTCGTCATGTTTCCTTACGGAAATAGCATGTACGGAGCACAAGATTACACATACAACAGCGGTAATCAATATGGTTTTCAATCTCTTTCATATGAAAACTACCAACCACCCTATGGGTATAATCAAAACCAATATTTTGGTTATGATCAATATCCCACGGAACCTTATGGATATTCTCATACATGTCAACAACCTTATGACGGGAATGTAAGTGAACAATCACGAGGATGGAAGGATAGTTATGCTTCTGATCAGTTGTTTTCTAGTGTTGCGCAGAGGACCGAGAGTTTGGAGCTAAAAAGTTATGATACTGAATCAGGACCTATTTCTCTTCATCGTCTGTTTCCCTCACTCTTTCCAAAAGAGGAGATTGTGCATAACGGTGGAAAGCGTGTCAATGTCAGAAAACTTTTTAAGCAACATGAGCAGCTAGAAAAAGTTGGTGCATCACGAGAGACTCTTGACGAAATCAACAAGGCCATAGACATGGAATTCGAACGTCGTTTTGATGTTGACGATTCTGAGGTTGACAGTGATTCCGATGAAGATGAACCACATATTGAAAGTCCTTGCAACAATGATACGATTATTCCAACTCCGGATTGTCATAATGATCGCTCACCTATTCAAAAGGAGGAGATTGGGTATGACATATCTATTGTTATAAATGGTGTAACGTACTCAAACGAAGAAATTAGGAGTTGCATCAATGAACTAGACGTTTTAGGAGAGGATTCCGATGAAGAGGTTGTTGAAGAGATGGAGATTGAGAATGAAACCAAATTGAGTAAAGTCGTGGAAGACCCAATTGAGCTTGCCAAGGATTATAATGATGCTGAGATACGGTTGAAGCATACGAAGAATGGCTAAATAGTTTGATAGAGGACCACGATACAAAGGAGGTAAATAATTCATTGAAATTCTTTATGAATGACGAGGATCCCGTAATACAAGATATTGTGAAAGGTTTGTCTAATCCTTTGCATGATTCTATATCTTTTGATTCTCCTATCCCAATTGAAATAGTTTCCGAAAAAGTCGTTAACCCGATGTCTAAGGAGCTACCTCACTTAGGTTTGGGTATATGTGCTACTAATATTTTTAAGAATTATTTTGATTCTAAGTATCCACCACTTGATGTGTTTGAATCGAGTATTGTGCAGGTTCACCAAGCTGAGGAACCTTTTGAAGTTCCCGAACTCTATGTTCTCTATCCACTTTCGAGTGTAGAAAGGACTAAGTATGAGGGAAGCTTCAATATTCATGTTTTTTTCTAATATTTTTGTGAAGCTATTATTTGAGATGCAGATTGTTATTTGGAAAGACTACTAAATTTTCATATTGTTGGTGTACGGACGATAACAATAACGTCGGGCTTTGACGACGTTAAACCAAGCGCTTAATGGGAGGCAACCCATCGGTTTTGTATCTATATCCCTTTTGTTTTTAGTTTTCTTAGTTTTGCACATCATATTTTGCATTCCCATCTTGAATTTTACAAGTCCTATATCTATAATGAAAGTTTTGACAAATTCTCGTCTGAAAAATTCTGACTGCGCACTTGTCACCAAAATAGCTCTCGAGACTTCAAACGGAGTCCGATTTGAGTGGTTGACCCCAAATTTTAAAGATGAAGGACTCACCTTTCTTTTAGAAAAGGAAAATATGAATTTGGAGTCTGTTAGGTTGGAGTGATAGGCCTGGAAATTTGAGTTTCGGTATTTTTCCATAATTTTTTCAGATTGCATGTCTGTCAGTCTGGAGGCCATAAAAGTCAGACCGTTTATCGAAACACTGTGCCCTTTTGACACCTTATAGAAAAGACGTAGGATAGAAACTTTCTTTTAGTATGTTTTTCCTAGTTCCCTACAATTTGTACAGTTTTCGATTTTAATTTGCTGTTATGTCAGAATTCAGAACTTTCGGTTTTGAACATTGAGGACAATGTTGAGTTTAAGTGTGGGGGAGTAGTTAAGCATGTTTGGATTGCATAAAAAATTAAATCATACTCTTTGATTTCTTGCATTCTTGAGAATTCATCTTTTGGAGTTAATTTGAGCTATTTAGGATGACACTCTAAACCTTTTTAAAGTTGAAACAGTTCTTACGGCTATAGATTGAGTTCCACTTTTTCATTCTTAAATCCTTAAATATATACGTTCATAATTGAATGCAAAACTAAGATATGGTAGTCGTTTGAAAGATTTATCCTCGCAATTAATCAATACTGAATCACTTTCTTTTTATTTTTTGCAGTTATATGTTTCTCTAAAGTAATTTGGTGGGATCCTAATACTGCCATGGATGTTGTAGCAAGGTAACCATTGGTTGAGTTTATGAAAGCCCCATAAGACAATTGTCTTACACTCATAAAGAGTGAGCCAAAAAAAATAAAAGAAAAATAAAATGAAATAAATATATATATAAGGATCCTCTTCATTTATCGACACCAATAAATGATAGGTCCGGATTTCGGACTAATCATATTCGATGAAAACAAAAACCATATCATCATTATATAGCAAGTCAAAAAGACTATTGATGAGGTTCTTGACACTTGGATAGCAGTATGTGTGAAACGTTGTTCCTGTCTCCGTCGCCTAAGCAAGCGTGGAACGCAGTATCCAAGGAAACTATCATGTATTTGCTGAAAAGGAACATGCGCTTAGAGTATCTAATCATGTGGTCGAGTTAAATGGGTGCTTCTCTCAACTATTGTGCTATATATAAAGAGCCTTTGACGACGTTCATACAAGTATTGTGGGTAACATCTTTCACTTTAATCAACATTTGCACACTTCACTTTTCTATTTACATTCTCTTATCTATCCATGTGATTTCAGTATGCGAGTGTTGTGACAAACGTTGCAACAAGTACGATGACTATCTGAGTGGAGTTTTGCAAACAGGTTGAATGTCACACCAAGTAATTTCTTGTGTGTGATGATTGGAATGTGTGTGGGATGTTTGCAGCTAAAGAACTTATGCAAGCTAATTATTTGGCTTTTTTCTTAATGTCTATCCTTAGAGGTTCTTCTAAGGCGAGATATTGGAGTAGGTTTTGTGGGTATACCTCTTGTAAGCCCTCACGAGACTATAACTCGTCCACTAGGGACACCTAGGGGTTTAAAGGCCTGTTATTCATGCTAAGAGTAACCGTATCCTCACGACATGGAGTTTTTGTATTTAGGATTAGTTTTATTTAGTTTTCTCGCGGACTAGCAAAAGCTAAGTGTGGGGGAATTTGATAAGTGCATAATTCATATGATTTTAGTGTCCATTCCATACTTGCTTTAGCTATTATTCTTGCATATTTTTGTATTATTACTTTGGTTTTCTCTCATTTGTCTCAATTAGGTGAATCATCCAAAAAGGATCTACAAAGTGCTGAAAAGAGCTAAGAAGAGAAGTATTCCAAGTATTCAAGTGCCCAAGTCCAAGAGAAGTAGAAGAAAAGCGACGAGAAGGGCCAACGACCGATCTTAACTCATTCAAACTAAGGATTTCTCATCATCATCTTGAATATAATTGAAAGATAAAAATAATGCAAAAAGAATGAGGTCATTCCGAGTTCGGATGAGAAGTTGTGTCCAAAACAGTTTTTATCAAATACCGAGGACAGTGAAGTCCGCGGACTGGGTTCGCAGACTTAATTCCGAAAATTTCTGCTGGATTTTGAAGTCTCCGGACTGGGTTCGCGCACTTAGCAAATGGGAAACGTGTATTCACACTTTGGAAGACCTAAAGGCACGTTTGGATTCGTTATTTCGTTATTTGGGGTCGGGTTTCTTAACCAAACTAAATACTTGGAGACCAAGAAATGTAAGCTTCTAAAAAGGTATTAGGTTATGTAAAAATATCATCGAATCTCATATCACAAGTTCTACATCAAAATCTAGGGTTTACCCGCTTAGGAGGAAACCACCATTACCATCTTCTTTGTAATATGAGTAGCTAAATCCTTTGTCGAATAAGGATGAATTCAATGTTCTAAGCGTGAAGCTTTATTGATAATACAAATCTATTGAGAGTTTTTATCATC
Organism: Papaver somniferum; assembly: GCF_003573695.1. Taxonomy (NCBI): domain Eukaryota; kingdom Viridiplantae; phylum Streptophyta; class Magnoliopsida; order Ranunculales; family Papaveraceae; genus Papaver; species Papaver somniferum. The sequence continues at coordinate 26,129,257 of NC_039365.1, forward strand.
ATCATCATTTGTTTTTACCATATTGATAGGTGTCTAAAACACCTTAATAATTATCTATTGTTTATGCTTTCTTTTCTATGTTTTCTTGTGAATTATGTATCTTATGTTTGCTTTTGAGTTTTAGGTACATTGGAGTCATTTGGACCAAAAGAAGAAGAAACGTCGCCTAAAAGGAAAAAAGGTGCAAATGATGTTGGAGGCGGAATTATTTTTCATTATTTGCTTCTATTTCTTCATCTCTAGATTAAAAGCATGTCGGCTTTAGTGATGTAAATTCATATGTCTGAAAAGCATGACAACTTTAGTGATGTGTAAAAATTGAAGAGTAGAAGTGAATCTGAGAAGTAAGAGGCGGCTACTGTTATTGGAAGCACAATGGAGCTAAAAGGAGCACAACGGTCATTTCACGGGCGAATGCTATGCGGAGTCAAGTCAATGATAAGGGGCTGCTATCTCTGGTTAAAATGAAAGTTAATGGGCTGCTAGATGATGGTTTGTGTAGGGTGCCTATATCAATTCTGGTTCCTACCTAGCCCTGAATTTCAGGTTTCTCAATCTTCTCTTTACCATTATCTACTCAAAATCAAGACAAAGAGAGAAAAATGGTTGCGGCTGTTGTCCGAGAAAAGTAAAGAAATTCAGAGAAAGAAGGAGATGGATTAACAGAGATTCAGAGAGGAATGGAGGTACTATTGATGACGAAATCAAGAGAATGACTCAGATGATAAAGAGAAGGTTACAGTGAAGAATTAGGGTTCGATGTGTTCAATGGACGGGAAAAATGGGTTTCTGCTGTGAGTTTTCTGTTACAGATCGAGAAGAATGAAGATGGGTTTGTCTATTTCAAAGGTTTCAAGTTCATATGCAGAAGAATCTTTGGAGTTAGGGTTTGCAGAGAAGAGGTGTTGCTGGTAATAGAGTTTGCCATAATTCGTTGCTATTGGTGGATGAGGATCGATTGATGAGATGATGAGATGGTGGTCTTTCTTTGAGATTTGGGTTTGTGTTGGATCTGGTTTTGAAGATGAATATGGAGGTCTGCACTGTTGATGGATGTCTGGGAGTAAAAAGGAAAACTTGAAGGGTTTGAGCTGAGCAACACAATGATTAGGATTATGAGTTGTTGGTGATGCTAGTTTGAAGGCTGAAATGGGTCTGAACTGCAGATGTTGGCCATGAACTGATGATGTTCTGTTGCTACCATGAGTTGTAATCAGGTTGCTGTTGATATTACAGGTGATTTAGTGTTGGAACTGATGGCATGTGTTTACAATGGAGTCAGGGGAGAGTTACATGGTACTTGAGTGGTGTAGGAGGAGTTAACTGAAATGGATATGCAGAAAGAACAGTTTCTGGTGCAGTTGCATCTATGGAGATGGTACTGGTGCTGTTAAAGCTGAGGTTGAACTAAACTGGAACAACAAGAAGAGCAGGCAATGGCTTGAGGTAGTGGTTGGATTCAGAGCTGAGTTGTTGTTGGTAAAGCAGGAGAAGCTTGCCACAATGCAGTGAAGTGGTGTTCACTGCAGGTGGTGCAACGGAAGATGATTGTCAAAGGGAGTTGATGGTTGAGATGTAAGATGCATTTGAATGAGTGTGAGAAATGAATGAATGGGCATGTGTAGTTGCAGCTGGAGCAGGGAAGTTGACCTTGGTTGGAAGGAGATGTTGCTTCCTTGATTAGTGTGGTTCGATGGATGTATCTGGAAGTTGGAACTCGATTCAAAAACTGAGATAAACATGGGAATGATGGGACGTTTGCCAGGGGTGAGGTCAAGTTCAGTAAAGAAGAAACAAGGGTTAAGAAAAAAGCTGGGAGATGGGTGATTGCAGTGACTGAGCATGGTTCCTGCTGTTGCAGGAATGGATTATGAAGTTGCAACTGAGTTGTAGGTTTGATATTTGAGCAATGAGGTGAGCTGAATTGCAGGTATACGTGAATATGAAATTGGTGAGTGTGCATGAGATATGTGGAGTTGTAGCTGTGAAGAATTGCAGCTGAAAGTGAGCATGTGGAGGATATTCCAACATGGGTGCAGCACAAGCTCAGGCCTTGGCCAAGACCAGTCAGATGCTGGCTAGAATTGATTCAGCCAGACAGACCAACGGACTCATATCTGACTCACTGACTAGACATTGACTCGGTCTGACTTCCCAGTTGACCCGAGTTGAATTGTTTGACTGGTGGAGTTTGACTCCTCCAGTCACCTGAGTTATTTCTCGGCCAACTTTTGGGACTTCTGGCGACCACTTTTGGGGCAGATTTTCTACATGGGTTTTTCTCACACATGGGCTTGGAGGACTTCTATCTATTGGAATTTTGAAGACTTGACCTAAGAAGAGACATAAAAGGGAAGATTTGTACAACTTTATATCACTTATTATTTTCTATTTGGAGCTTTGGAGAGAACTACTTCTAGAGTTTGCTTTCGTTTGTTTTCATCTTCTTTATTTTATTGATCATGATTATGATGAACTCCATTATTATGAGTAACTAAATACTACTATTGGTTATGGGATAAAAGTTGATTTCTCAAATATGTTATTTGAATCTATGAATTAGTTTTGTCTCAATATTTTATTGTTTTTGATTCATGGTCTATATTGTTATATGATTTGATTGTTTGATTGGTTGAGTCCGAAATCGATCCGATTTGCATTCATCACTAAATCTATATCTGGGTTTTCAATACGAAAAGGTTGTCTGTCCCTGATTTTAAGTAGTATAATTGTGGGTAGTGCTTGTAGCGATATATCCTACTAGTCACATATGAATCATAACCTTGGTTAAATCGAATTAGTGATTTTACACGTTTGATTGCTTTGATTAGACTTATTCCATAAATCTTAAAGCTTTTAGGGAGTTAAAATTAATTGTGCTTTTACACTTTGGGTTACTTTCTAGGAAGAATTCACATATGCATCTTTTAATGTGGTTGTGATGAAATAAGGGAATTAGCGGGATATTCTTGCGATCAAGGTATCCTAGGGATTTTAATAGATAAGAGATTAAAATATCAATTCTAGTCATTGATGAAAATACATGTTTTTGAATGATACTATCCCATGACCAATATCTTCTTCTTATTGATTATTCCAACTATTTGCTTTGCTTTACTTTATTTTATTATATTTGCTAAAAAAAAAATCCCCCTTGGTTATCTTAGAAACTGAAAATTACATAACAACAAAAGCTTCTCTGTGGATACAAACTCTTTCCTACCACTTACTATATTATTGTAGTTAAGTAAGAAAGTGAAATTATATTTGACGGTTGACAACCGATCAAATTTTGGCGCCGCTGCTAGGGAGGCATACGACTTGTTATTAAGTTTTTTTTTTAGTTTCTTATCATTACTTCTGCTTCCATATTTGCTTTTCGTTTCTTGTCTTGTTTCTCCCTTGTTTGCGAGAATTGTTTTCAGGTACCTAATCCCTGGCTTCTAAAGATTGGAACTATCCAAGGTGCGGAATAGCCACTCGAAGAGGCACAATACTCCAACCAAGTCAAGGTACAGCGGAAGAACAATAGTTAGAAGTGGAAGAAGAGTTACAACAAGAAGTTTTAGAACAAGAGGAACCGGTTGAACAAGAACCACCTTTTAAAGAAGAAGAAGAAGCAATGAGTGATGCAAATCGTACACTCAAGGACTTGGCATCTCACAAGTTGGATACACAACAAGGGTGTATTCAAACGAACTCTACTTTTGAGATCAAGCCGGGGTTGCTTAGAGAATTACCAAAGTTCCATGGCCTGGTGAATGAAGATCCAAACAAGCATCTTATGGACTTCCACACCATTGTCACGGCCATGCTTCCAGCGGATATTGAAGCGGATGGTGCAATGTTGAAAGTTTTTTGATTCTCATTGATGGATAGTGCAAAGGTTTGGTTGTGTTATTTACCTCCCGGAAGTATCACAACATGGAATGGGTTGAAGAAACTATTTTTAGAGAGGTATTTTCCTGCATCAAAGGCTACTCAAATTCGCAAGGAGATTTGCAGGATGAAGCAAAATGTGGGAGAATCTTTATATGAATGTTGGGAACGATACAAGAGATTGGTAGCAAGCTGCCCTCACTATCAATTCAGCGACGCGATGATTATCCAATACTTCTATGAAGGACTCCAATCAAGCGATAGGAATCTTCTTGACGCTGCGGGTGGTGGTGCACTAGTGAGAAAAACGGTGGCACAAGCTAGAGAATTTATTAAAAACATGACAGCAAACTCCCAACAATTCTTGAGTCGTGGTTCGGATGTGCTTCTTAGGAGAGTAAATGAAGTGAGCGAGGTGGAGGAACTTCGTCAACAAATGGGTAACATGACAGCTATGATGCAACAAGTTGCAGCCGCGGTGATACCAAGTTCTTCTCAAGGGTATGAAGACTCCAATGAACAAGCTAATGTGATCTTCCCAAATCAGCAAAGACGGTATGATCCCTACTCCAACACTTACAATCCGGGATGGAGAGATCACCCCAATTTTAGCTATGCGAACAAGCAAGGAGCGGTTCAACAACCTAATTTCAACCATCCGAGTGGATTTCAACCTCAACAACAACAATTCCAGCCGCGTCAACAATTTCACCAACCAAACACAACAACAACCTCAAAATCAGGGGTCAAGTATGGAAGAGTTGCTGAAATCTTTTATGCAAAGGACGGAGAGCACGGTTAAGGAGTTGCAAACTCAAGTTGGTTCTATGGCTATTGAGTTGAACAATTAAGGCACAAAATAGTGGGAAACTCCCTTCTCAACCTATTAACCCAAAAGGGGATGTGAATGCTATTACGTTGAGAAGTGGTACACAACTTGTGCAACCCGAAGTTACTGATTCGGGCAAGGTGGAAACACCAAAGGAACCTATTTTGGAGGAGAAGAATGAGGATTCTCCCAAACTTCTGAGGTACCTATTCCTAACTCTAAAACTCCGGTTTCTACTTATGTTCCTCCTTTACCTTTCCCTCGCAGATTCGCAAAGTCCAAGATGGAGGAACTAGAAAAGGAGATTTTAGACGTTCTAAGAAAGATTCATGTGAACATACCGCTCGTAGATGCTATAAAGCAAATGCCAAAGTATGCAAAGGTGTTGAAGGACTTGTGTACCAACAAGAAAAGGCTCAAAGACAATGAAGTACTAAGTGTGGGGAGAATGCTTCGGCAATCTTACAACACAAACTCCCACTGAAATGCAAGGATCCGGGTAGCTTTGACATTCCCGTCACAATTGGTAACACTACATTTAACAAAGCTATGTTGGATTTAGGTGCATCCGTTAATGTTATGCCTGCGTCCATGTATAATTCACTTGAGTTAGGTCCTCTTAAAAAGTCTGGAATTGTGTTGCAATTAGCCGATCGCTCTAATGTTTACCCAATGGGTATTGTTGATGTTCTTGTGCAGGTTAATCAACTTGTATTTCCAGCTGACTTTTGCGTGTTAGAGATGAATGAAGGTTCACCGGACTCGTCTCTTCCATTGCTACTTGGGCGTCCCTTCATGAAAACGGCGAAAACCATTATTGATGTGGACAAGGGAACGTTGACTATGGAGTTTGATGGAGAAATAATACGTTTCAATATTTTCGAGACGATGAGATATCCTAGTGATGTCCACTCTTGTTTCTCCATTGATGTTATGGATACATTGGCACAACAAGTGTTCGAATTGAATGGTGATGATGCCTTGGAAACCGTTTTAACTACATCCATGGATAATGGTAGAGTGTGGTAATGAAGTCAAGGAAGCCCTTGGTGATCTTAATTCACTACAAGGATGCCCGGAAACTCATAATATCTCTTTTATTTCTTTACCATGCAGCGATGAAAAACTTTTACCATCTATTGTTTCTCCAAAATTAGAATTGAAACCTCTCCCAAGTCACTTAAAGTACTTGTACTTGGGTGACAAGGAAGAGTTACCTGTGATTGTTTCTAACGAGCTTAGTGAATTACAGAGCAAAAACTTCTAAGGGTGCTAAGGAAGTACAAGACGGCCATTGGATGGACAATCGCTGATATCAAGGGTATAAGCCCTGCCGTTTGTATGCATAAGATTCGTTTGGAGGACGATGCAAAGCCTACAAGGGAAGCGCAACGTCGTTTGAATCCTCCCATGATGGAAGTTGTGAAAAAGAGATACTCAAGCTTTTGGAAGTGGGTGTTATATACCCCATATCCGATAGCAAGTGGGTAAGCCCGGTGCAAGTGGTACCAAAGAAATCAGGTGTGACGGTGGTGGAGAATGATAAGAATGAACTTGTCCCAACTCGTGTGCAAACCGGTTGGAGGGTTTGTATTGATTATAGAAAATTGAATGCCACCACTAGGAAAGATCATTTTCCATTATTACCTTTTATTGATCAAATGCTTGAACGTTTAGCTGGACACTCTTACTATTGCTTCCTTGATGGCTATTCAGGTTATAATCAGATTGTGATAGCACCGGAGGATCAAGAGAAAACTACTTTCACTTGTCCTTCGGTACTTTTGCTTATAGAAGGATGCCTTTTGGCTTGTGCAATGCTCCAGCTACCTTTCAAAGGTGTATGATAAGTATCTTTTCAGAATATGTTGAAAACATAATCGAAGTGTTCATGGACGACTTTAGTGTCTTTGGTGATTCATTTGACCTTTGCTTGAACAATTTGTCACTAATCCTTGAACGATTGTTGAAACAAATCTTGTGCTGAATTGGGAGAAGTGCCATTTTATGGTAACTCATGGCATAGTTTTAGGCCATATAATATCTTCTAAAGGCTTGGAAGTTGATAAATCTAAGATTGACCTTATTCGTGCTCTAACCCCTCCCACTACGGTGAGGGAGATACGCTCTTTTCTTGGACATGCAGGTTTTTATCGTAGGTTTATCAAGGACTTTTCCAAGATAGGGTCGCCACTTTGTAATTTATTGCAAAAAGATGTGGTTTTTAACTTTGATGAAAAGTGTGTGGAGGCATTCAATCGGTTGAAAGAGCTTTCGATTTCAGCCCCTATCATTAAACCACCGGATTGGAGCAAGCCTTTTGAGCTCATGTGTGATACAAGTGACTATGCGGTTGGTGCAGTGCTTGGGCAGCGTGTGGTGGAGATACCTCATGCTATTTATTATGCTTCTAGAACGTTAAATGAGGCCCAAAAAAACTACACAACCACTGAAAAAGAGTTGTTAGCCATTGTTTTTGCTTTAGAAAAGTTTGGCTCTTATCTAATTGGTATAAAGGTTGTTGTCTTTTCTGATCATGCAGCACTTAGGTACTTGCTAATGAAGAAAGAAGCGAAACCGAGGCTCGTACGATGGATTTTACTCTTGCAAGAGTTTGATCTTGAAATCAAAGACAATAAAGGAATTGAGAACTCCGTTGCGGATCACTTGAGCCGTCTTGCTGGGACAAGGAAGTTATCCCATTGCGTGAAAGCTTCCCGGATGAGTAACTATTTTCAATTGCCTTTGGAGAACCATGGTATGCCGATATTGTTAATTACTTGGTGTCTAAACAAATTCCAAAGAACTTGTGTCGTGCTGAGAGGGAAAAACTTAATAAGTTGGGAAAACAATACATATGGGATGATCCATACTTGTGGAAACATTGCAGCGACCAACTAATAAGAAGGTGCGTTCCCGAATGTGAATTTAATTCTATATTGTCTTTTTGTCACTCTTATGCCTGCGGAGGACATTTTGAGAGTAAGAGAACCGCTCACAAGGTGCTTGAAAGCGGTTTCTATTGGCCAACCTTGTTTAAAGATGCATATATATTTTGTACAACTTGTGATAGGTACCAAAGAATAGGCAATCTAGGTGCTCGAAATCAAATGCCACAAACTTTTATTCAATTTATTGAAGTTTTCGATATATGGGGTATTGATTTTATGGGTCCTTTTGTCAACTCCCGTGGGAATTTTTATATCTTACTTGTTGTTGATTATGTCTCTAAATAGGTGGAAGCTAAGGCCACCCCAACTAATGATTCTAAAGTGGTTTCAGATTTTTTGCAAGCTAATATTTTTGCAAGGTTTGGAATTCCAAGAGCCATAATTAGCGATGGGGGTTCTCACTTCAAAAACAGGTTCTTACAAAACTTGTTGAAGAAGTACAATGTGTCGCACAAGATTGCAACACCTTATCATCTCCAAACAAATGGACAAGCTGAGGTTTCCAACCGAGAGGTGAAATCCATCCTTGAGAAGACGGTGAATCCAACAAGGAAGGATTGGAACATGCTACTTAATGATGCTTTGTGGGCTTATAGAACCACATACAAGACACCTATTGGGATGTCTCCTTTTAGGCTTGTGTATGGTAAACCTTGTCACTTACCCGTGGAGATTGAGCATAAGGCGTTTTGGTCTATTAAGCAATGCAATATGGATATGGATGGTGCTGAAAAGCAAAGGAAGTTACAACTCCAAGAGCTAGAGGAGCTTCGCAATGATGCATTTGAAATCTCACGCATTTACAAGGAGAAAGCGAAGGCATTTCATGATACTATGATTTCTAGAAAACAATTTTGTGTTGGGTAGAAAGTGCTTTTGTTTAATTCTCGCTTGCAATTATTTCCAGGTAAATTAAGGTCACGTTGGATTGGACCTTTCATTGTTACTAATGTGTTTTCTCATGGTGCAGTCGAAATTCGTAGCATAGCTACAGGCAAGGAATTTAAAGTTAATGGGCACCGGTTGAAACCATACTATGAGAACTTCTCTTCCGAAGTGGTGGAAGGAGTTAATTTTGTGGATGAAATCCCTCTGGAGGAGTCATAGAAAGCAAGGAGATAGTCGGGATGACGACTTTAACTCAAGCGCTAAGTGGGAGGCAACCCACCGGTTTTGTATCTTTACCTTTATTTTTTTGTTTTTTCAGTATTTTTATTTTTGTTTTTGCATATTATTTGCGTAATTTCCCACCTTGAACTTCACTTTGGATTAGTTAATTTACATTGAGGACAATGTAAAGTTTAAGTGTGGGGAAGCATTTATATGTTTTTAGAGTTTGATGCTTTTTAGTAAAAGAAAAAAAAATGATACTCCAAAACATAGAAATATGTGCCTTTAGGATGACACTACCAATATATATGGATGAAACCGTTTTGGTTGCGGGAGTTGAGGAACCCATTAACTACAATGGAAAAAATTATTCAAGTGTTAAAAATAATATGACAGTTGTTACCATAGCTCGGAATATCACCATATCACTTTCTATTTTTACTTTTGCAACCTTCATGTTATATCTATGTGATTTGGTGGGTCACTAACATCGACTTCTTATTGCTGTTAGGATGAAATACTGTGATTGAGTTACTACAAAAGAGAAAAAAAATGAAAAAAAAAAGAGACCGACCAATTGACCAAACGGAATAAATTTGACACTTGGATAAAGCAATATGTGTGTGTTCTCCCTGTCTCCGTCGCCTAAGCAAGCGTGGAGTGCAGGATCCAAGGGAACTATCATGTAATCTGTTGACAAGAAACATGCGCTTGGATCCACAAGATCCAATCATGATGTCAAAAATATATATATAATAATAATTGTTATGGTGCAATAAAATCGTCTCCTGGTTCCCTTGTATATGCCAATGAGTCGATCTAGATTTAAGTTTATTGACTTCTGGTTCCCTTGTATATGTCAGTGTGTTGGTATTAGAATTCAGACCAGTAGCTCAATCCAATAGGATTCATAGGTTCATCATTGGCAGCGACCTTCAGACAGATATGGGAAACATCGATCACTTTAGTAAACATCGCAACCATCTATATCTATTTCCATATTCTTTATCTATTCATTTGTAATTGTGGTTTGTTAGTTTCCGAGATTGTGGCTTGTTCGACTTTCTTAACAGAGCTTAATTTATATATATTAATTTGGATTCATAACAAGGGACCTCCTCTTGCAACCATTTTTGATATATTCATGGATTTGTTACAGGTAGATGGAGTTGGAAAAATAGGTTTTGTAGGAAAACCTCTTGTAAAACTTCACGAGACTATAACTTGTCCACTAGGGAACCTAGGGGTTCAAAGGCTTGTTATTTATGCTAAAAGTGACCGTAGGCTCGACGAGACGGAGTTGTATGTATGTTTTATAATTCTTTTGTTTGATTTGCTCGAGGACTAGCAAAGTCTAAGTGTGGGGAATTTGATAGATGTCTAAAACACCTTAATATTTATCTATTGTTTATGCTTTCTTTTCTATGTTTTCTTGTGAATTATGTATCTTATGTTTGCTTTTAAGTTTTAGATACTTTGGAGTCATTTGGAACAAAAGAAGAATAAACGTCGCCTAAAAGGCAAAAAGGTGCAAATGGTGTTGGAAGCGGAATTATTTCTTATTATTTGCTTCTATTTCTTTATCTCTAGATGAAAATCATGTCGGCTTTAGTGATGTAAATTCATATGTCTGGAAAGCATGACAACTTTAGTGATGTGTAAAAATTGAAGAGTGGAAGTGAATCTGAGAAGTAAGAGGCGGCTGCTGTTATTGGAAGCACAATGGAGCTAAAAGGAGCACAACGGTCATTTCACGGGCGAATGCTATGCGGAGTCAAGTCAACGATAAGGGTCCGCTCGCTCTGTGGGCTGCTATATGATGGTTTGTGTAGGGTGCCTATATCAATTCTGGTTCCTACCTAGCCCCGAATTTCAGGTTTATCAATCTTTTCTTTACCATTATCTACTCAAAATCAAGACAAGGAGAGAAAAATGGCGGCGGCTGTTGTCCGAGAGAAGTGCAGAAATTCAGAGAAAGAAAGAGATGGATTAACAGAGATTCAGAGAGGAATGGAGGTACTATTGATGGAGAAATCAAGAGAATGACTCAGATGATAAAAAGAAGGTTACAGTGAAGAATTAGGGTTCGATGTGTTCAATTGACGGGAAAAATGGGTTTCTGCTGTGAGTTTTCTGTTATAGATCGAGAAGAATGAAGATGGGTTTGTCTATTTCAAAGGTTTCAAGTTCATATGCAGAAGAATCTTTGGAGTTAGGGTTTGCAGAGAAGAGGTGTTGCTGGTAATAGAGTTTGTCGTAATTCGTTGTTGTTGGTGGATGAGGATCGATTGATGATATGCTGAGATGGTGGTCTTTCTTTGAGATTTGAGTTTGTGTTGGATCTGGTTTTGAAGATGAAATATGGAGGTCTGCACTGTTGATGGATGTCTGGGAGTAAAAAGGCAAAGCTGAAGGGTTTGAGCTGAGCAACACAATGATTAGGATTATGAGTTGTTGGTGATGCTAGTTTGAAGGCTGAAATGGGTCTGAACTGCAGGTGTTGGCCATGAACTGATGATGTTCTGTTGCTACCATGAGTTGTAATCAGGTTGTTGTTGATATTGCAGGTGATTTAGTAGTTAGAACTGATGCCATGTGTTTACAATGGAGTCAGGGGAGAGTTACAGGGTACTTGAGTGGTGTAGGAGGAGTTAACTGAAATGGATATGCAGAAAGAACAGTTTCTGGTGCAGTTGCGGCTATGGAGATGGTACTGGTGCTGTTAAATCCGAGGTTGAAGTAAACTGGAACAACAAGAAGAGCAGGGAATGGCTTGAGGCAGTGGTTGGATTCAGAGCTGAGTTGTTGTTGGTAAAGCAGGAGAAGCTTGCCACAATGCAGTGAAGTGGTGTTCACTGCAGGTGGTGCAACGGAAGATGATTGTCAAAGGGAGTTGATGGTTGAGATTTAATATGCAGTTGAATGAGTGTGAGAAATGAATGAATAGGCATGTGTAGTTGCAGCTGGAGCAGGGAAGTTGACCTTTGTTGGAAGGAGATGTTGCTGCCTTGATTAGTGTGGTTCGATGGATGTATCTGGAAGCTGGAACTCGATTCAGAAACTGAGATAAACATGGGAATGATTGGCCGTTTGCCAGGTGATAGACACATTTTTATGTCTAATTTGATCTCAATACTATATATTGTTGGCACTCGATTTTGTACTAATTTTGTTATTTTATGTATTTGTAGGTATTTTTTGGAAATAAACATTTTTGGAAAATTCTGCTCGAAAAGTTGATTTTGTCACCCGGAGGACAAGTGTTATTCGGACTCTCGCTTTTGGATAAGGGGTAACCTAATTACTAAGGGGCACCCCCCAGGTCACCCCAAGGCAGCTGCTATTCGCACCCAAGTTCTGGTTAGGGGGAGGACATCTTCTTCCCAAATTCAAAAAAAACAAAATTGGCGGGAAAAAATTGTTATCAACTGGCAGATTTAGGGTTGGAAGTTTGGACGGGATTAAAGGAGATTCAATGGCCCAAATTAAATGGGTTTGTTCCTAGGGCCTAGATAGAGCTGGTATGGGTGTTGGATTCGGTCAAAATTGGTTAGATAACCGGTGGTAATCAAATCAGGGAAGATATTCTAAAATAAGAAAAATATTCTATTCTTGGAATTCTTGGATGGAAGAGACGTGCATGGGTTGATTTTATTGGCTGGAAACAATCCATAAAGCTCAAGGATGACGCGTGAGAAGAGATAAAACATGGAACAATCCGTAACAAATCAGAGAATTAAAGAAAAAAATATCGGGAATATTTTCATTCACTGCCGAGTAATGGGAAGATTTTTTGGATTAATGGAGGAGATTCAATGGTTCAATTACGTATAAATATGTTCCTAATGTGCTACAGAGAGTCTGTCGAGAGTTTGGGGAGGTTTGGAGGCGAGCAGAGAGGCGCAGGAGGAGTTGCAGAGAAGTTACCTGCTGCTGCTGCTGCCATTAACACGCCTGAAGAACACGAAGAACGGACTCGCAGAAGCAGTCGTTTCAACAGACATCGACGTCCTGTGGGTCGTAGTTCTTCAACGACAACAGCAACTCAGCTCTGTCGTTGATTCTGGACGCCTTCTGTGGGTCGCAGAGTTCTGTTTTTCATCAATTTCTTGTATTTCTCTTCATTGTAAAACACTTTTGAGCATCAATGAAATATTTTGAGAGCATTTTTACTATGATGAGAAAACCCCAACACTGGGACGACGGAGGAGGCCAAACTTCATACTTGGGGTAATTTTATTTAATTCTTATTTACTTTTTGCACCAATTTTAATTGAATTAAGATTTTAATTAATTATTTGTGATTTCATTTGATGGTTTATGCTTAGTCCTAGGGATTTTTGATATGCCATGCTTAAGAAATACAAGTAATATTTTATAAAATCTACTTTGGCAAAGAATAGAGTTAATCTTCATTTTGTTTTAAATTATAATTGCCTAGAATTAATTTCTGAACCACTTGAAAATGAAAAATGGCCGAATCTTTAGTCCCAGTACCTCTCTACCAATTTGTCTATATTTGTATATAATTTTTATAAATCTAAAAATCCTTCACCTTCACAAATCTTAGAGTTCGAACCTTTATTACTACAACCACGAAAACTTTTCAAATGGCGCCGCCGACGCGGATTTGTGCTTAGGTAGAATTTTTAGTTTTTTTTTTTTTTTTTTTTTTATTTGTTCCTTTTTACTTTGTCTTTTTGTCTTTGATTTACAGGTTCGAAGTGGAGCACTAAGGACTTGGAGAGGAAAAAGCTTAAAGCGAAAAGCGAAAAGACAAGAAAAAAGGACAATTTTAGGATTTAATTTTTAATTTTTTTTAGAGTGTGTGAGGAAAACTGTAATTTTTTATTTATTTATTTTGGACTTTGGACTTTAAACAATTGGACTTTTTTTTAAAACCCTACGGAAGGGTTATTATAAAAAAAAAAATATTATATAAACTGTGTGCAGGGAAGGACGACGATTACTATATCGTCTCGGCCCCTCGGGTTCGCACACGGCATAGGAGTCGTGGCCCGAGTCGACGACAACGGTTCATCGCCCGTCTGGTACGGGAGGTAAGTCCAATCGAAACACCCGCGAATCTCCTGCAAGCGGGTTACTGTCTGCCTTAAGGTGATAATTGTTTGAGGACGAACCGGACTGTCTTTATTTTCCTAGTAAAGGGCAAGGCCTGGCCTAAACAAGATAAGGGTTCGGATTTCATCACCGTTCCCTTCTTGCCCGCCTTAGGAAAACGAAACCTAACGCGAACCCAAGCTTAAAATTTGGAATAGAACGAGACCGATAGGGTAACGAGCTTAATAGGAAACTCGTTCGAAAAATATTGGTTGCTCTTTAAGCACACTCCAAAGTTCATGATGGTTTCTGTGGGTTGAATGCGTGACTGCGCCGCCTTGTGATAGCGGTGAGGCCTTGGGTATCAAAGCTCCACTGAGCTTCCCTCGCCTCAATTCAACTTACTTTGACTCGGATTGATTCCAGAGGGGTTTGCTCAAATTGCAACGAATTCCCTTTCGAAAGATAGAAGCTGGTCTAGAAACAATCTAAGTGGAGCCATCATGCTTTTTGTTTGCTAGAAATCTTTAGGTTTGCTTTGGTGGAGTCGAGTCGGCCTTGTTTGTGATTGTATAGAATCCCTCTGTAGTTTATATTTCTTCGGTGATGAATCCTTTTGAGGAGACGCCACCTGCGATGACGTTGCGAGAATATATGTCTAGAAATTCTCGTTATCAAGAGACGTCTTCGGAAATGACTCTTGGTGAATATATGCGTGGGCAGCGATATATGGATACTCCAACTTTTATTGAGGAATCACCTCTAACGATCTATGAGAAATATTATAAACATAGACCATGTAGTTTGGAACAAAGATTGAGAATTCTTGAATTTCAAAAATTGTATCATGATGATGAGGATAGTGATGATGAAGAATCTGAAATATGTGGGAATAGTGATCAGGAATTTGTTACCCCAGTTGAGCCTTATAATGATTATATTATTTCTGGTTCAGATCCTAATAATTTTAAAAATTATTCACCTATTCAAAAGGACGAGGATTTGACTAGAGATACCCCCGTTTCAGACGATGTAGTATGTCCTGTTTACGAAACCGATGATGGTTTAGAGGAACCAGTTTATCTTGAGATCGAGTCAAACGATTTAGAAACAATAGTCTTAGATGAACTCGTAGAGATTAGCGAGGATGAACCTGACTTAGAAAAATCAATTGCCGACCTAGAAATTAGGGAGGTTATGACCAGTCTATCTAGAGACGCCGAAAACTCTAAGTTTGGGGGTGAGTATCATTCTCCATGTGCTTTAACTCTTAGTAAGGTCCCTCACTTGGGACTTGACATCAATGCCTCAACCATCTTACAAGATTATCTTCATAATCGTTTTCCAGAACCTAATGATATCCAACAAGAGTCTCAAATGTTAGAAACCCATCCTCTGGTTGATGTGGTTAACCCAGGCAATAATACCAAGATTGATTTTGTTTTCCCACCAAATAGTTTTCTTCCAACTGTGGGAACGTTTATATTCCAAATGTGTCGAATATTAAGTTGTGAGACTAAACCTGAATGCCTTAGGAAATTAGAATCGATACATTTGCTTAAGAATGACCACTATTCTCACTGTGGTCAATTTTGTAAGTCATATCTGATTGACTTAGAGGATCCGCAATTATTTAGGTTATTACTTTGTGATTCCAAGTTCTTATTTGAGTTTTTCCAGACTCTAGGACCTAATAATTTGGATCCAACCTATGAAGAAACGCAGCCAATGAAAATATTCTATTTAGACCCTTTCATAGAACCTGAACCTGAACCACAATTAGCGATAGTTTCAGGAAACTAGGTAAGGGCATGCTTTTGTCATTTCGTTTGGTTCACTGCAGTTTCCTTTTGTCAGCTCTTTTTGGTTTTAAGACCCACAGTTATTCCGGCTACTTTTATACGGTTCGAGTTGACTAAACCTTTCCTACGTCTGGCTGAAGACTTTAAACTTAGCACTTCTTGGGAGGTAACCCAATATTCTTGCGACATGGTAATATCCTTCCTTATCTCTTTTGCTTCAAGTGGTAACAATTTCTCCTTGTTCATGCTTTTAGTTTCATCTTTAGAACATTGAGGACAATGTTAGATTTAAGTTTGGGGGTATGGGAGAAACTTTTTAGTTGCAATAAATAAACTCCAGAGCCTAGAAATTTATGCGTATTAAGGATAGCACTAACCAATCTAAGTGGATGGAAACATTTTTGTTTTAGGAGTTGAGGAACCAATCTGACTAGATGGAAACATCTATAGAGTCTATTCATAAAAGCACAGAGCTCAGGTGTTAGAAATAACATGATAGTTTCGCCATATCTTGTCGAGTCCTTTTCACTTTCTATTTTTAGTTTTCTTTTGTTTCAAGTGATTTGGTGGGGCACACGATTCAAGTTGTTACCTTTGCTAGGGTGAAATAGAGTGACTGAGTTACCTTTTTCAAAAAAAAAAAAAAAAAAAAAAAAAGACCGGACCAGTTAGACCAATCGGAATAAGTATTAACACTTGGATAGCAATATGCGTGTGTTCTCCCTGTTTCCGTCGCCTAAGCAAGCGTGGAATGCAGGACCCGTGGGAACTATCGTGTAATCTGCTGACAAGAAGCATGCTTGGATCCAAAAGATCTATTCATGCCGTTAAGTTAAAAAAAAAAAATGGTTATTGTTATGTGTAGTCAACTGCTGGTTCCCTTGTATTTGCCAGTTTGTTGATCTAGATTTAAGTTATTGACCACTGGTTCCCTTGTATATGCCAGTGTGTTAATATTAGTCAGACCGGTATCTCAGTCATTTAGGTTAGGTTCACCTTGGCAGAGGCCTTCAGACAGATATGGGAAACACCGTTCACTTTTCAACCATCTACATTTTTTTTTTCCATCTTCTTAATCTTTTCATGTGATTAGTCTGACTCCGAGTATGATGTCCATCGTGAAACTATCTTAGTAGAGCTCTGTCACTTATATGAATTTTAGTATGCTTGAGTGCAAACTCGTGTACAGCAATTGGAATTTCGCATCAGGGTTCTTCCTCTTAAAGTCAATAATTGTATGCCAACCAAGGAGGTTCTTTAGTGCTTTCCAAGGTTCTGCGTAGATAGCTGGGGTCTGGAGTATTGGTTTTTGTGGGTACACCTCTGATAAACCCACCCGAGATTAACTCGGTCACTTTTCAAGAATAAATTTTGCTCGAGGACTAGCAAATAATAAGTTTGGGGGTATTTGATAGACACATTTTTGTGTCTAATTTGATCTCAATACTATATATTGTTGTCACTCGATTTTGTACTAATTTTGTTATTTTATGTATTTGTAGGTATTTTTTGGAAATAAACATTTTTGGAAAATTCTGCTCGAAAAGTTGATTTTGTCACCCGGAGGACAAGTGTTATTCGGACTCTCGCTTTTGGATAAGGGGTAACCTAATTACTAAGGGGCACCCCCAGGTCACCCCAAGGCAGCTGCTATTCGCACCCAAGTTCTGGTTAGGGGGAGGACATCTTCTTCCCAAATTCAAAAAAACAAAATTGGCGGGAAAAAATTGTTATCAACTGGCAGATTTAGGGTTGGAAGTTTGGACGGGATTAAAGGAGATTCAATGGCCCAAATTAAATGGGTTTGTTCCTAGGGCCTAGATAGAGCTGGTATGGGTGTTGGATTCGGTCAAAATTGGTTAGATAACCGGTGGTAATCAAATCAGGGAAGATATTCTAAAATAAGAAAAATATTCTATTCTTGGAATTCTTGGATGGAAGAGACGTGCATGGGTTGATTTTATTGGCTGGAAACAATCCATAAAGCTCAAGGATGACGCGTGAGAAGAGATAAAACATGGAACAATCCGTAACAAATCAGAGAATTAAAGAAAAAAATATCGGGAATATTTTCATTCACTGCCGAGTAATGGGAAGATTTTTTGGATTAATGGAGGAGATTCAATGGTTCAATTACGTATAAATATGTTCCTAATGTGCTACAGAGAGTCTGTCGAGAGTTTGGGGAGGTCTGGAGGCGAGCAGAGAGGCGCAGGAGGAGTTGCAGAGAAGTTACCTGCTGCTGCTGCTGCCATTAACACGCCTGAAGAACACGAAGAACGGACCTGCCAGAGCAGTCGTTCCTCAACAGTGACAGCGACAGCGTCTCGTGGGTCGTAGTTCTTCAACGACAACATCAACTCAGCTCTGTCGTTTATTCTGGACGCCTTCTGTGGGTCGCAGAGTTCTGTTTTTCATCAATTTCTTGTATTTCTCTTCATTGTAAAACACTTTTGAGCATCAATGAAATATTTTGAGAGCATTTTTACTATGATGAGATAAACCCCAACACTGGGACGACGGAGGAGGCCAAACTTCATACTTGGGGTAATTTTATTTAATTCTATATTTACTTTTTACACCAATTTTAATTGAATTAAGATTTTAATTAATTATTTGTGATTTCATTTGATGGTTTATGCTTAGTCCTAGGGATTTTTGATATGCCATGCTTAAGAAATACAAGTAATATTTTATAAAATCTACTTTGGCAAAGAATAGAGTTAATCTTCATTTTGTTTTAAATTATAATTGCCTAGAATTAATTTCTGAACCACTTGAAAATGAAAAATGGTCGAATCTTTAGTCCCAGTACCTCTCTACCAATTTGTCTATATTTGTATATAATTTTTATAAATCTAAAAATCCTTCACCTTCACAAATCTTAGAGTTCGAACCTTTATTACTACAACCACCGAAAAATCTTTTATCACCAGGGGTGAGGTCAAGTTCAGTAAAGAAGAAACAAGAGTTAAGAAAAAAGCTGGGAGATGGGTGATTGAGTGACTGAGCATGGTTCCTGTTGTTGCAGGAATGGATTATGAAGTTGCAACTGAGCTGTAGGTTTGATGTTTGAGAAATGAGGTGAGATGAATTGCAGGTATACGTGAATATGGAATTGGTGAGTGTGCTGAGATATGTGGAGTTGTAGTTGTGAAGAATTGCAGCTGAAAGTGAGCATGTGGAGGATATTCCAACATGGGTGCAGCACAAGCTC